>NC_053028.1:314598313-314675901 GCF_003073215.2 Triticum urartu | reverse complement strand
TGTGAGCATTTGAGTTTTCTAGATGCTTATTCTGGTTATATCAGATCAAGATGGCAGTTAAGGACCAGGAGAACACAACTTTCATCACTCCCTTTGGAGCCTTCTGCTATGTGTCTATGCCTTTTGGGCTCAAGAGTGCCTAGGCGACTTATCAACGGTGTGTTCAGAATTGCCTTCATATCAGATTGGACACAATGTTCGTGCTTATGTGGATGATATTGTTGTGAAATCCAGGAAGAAGGAGACCTTGATAGATGATTTGAAAGATACCTTTGACAATATCTGGGTCTAAAAAATAATGCTTAACCTGACCAAGTGTGTCTTTGGTGTGCCAGCAGGCAAGCTCTTGGGTTTTTTAGTTTATGAAAGATGCATTGAATCTAACCCGGAGAAAATCAAGGCTATCACTTATTTGGCTAAACCGGCGTGTATTAATGACGTCCAATGTCTGGTGGGTCGTATTGAGGCTTTAAGCCGGTTTATAAGTCATTTGGTCGAAAAGGCTATCCCTCTGTATCAGTTGATGAAGAAAACATATCACTTTGTCTGGAGTGATGCTGCCAATTAGGCATTTGAGGCGTTGAAAAAGCAGTTGGCTGAGCCGCCAATCCTTGCAGCTCCTATTGATAAGGAGTGCTTGCTGTTATATGTAGCTGCTAATAGCAGAGCCGTCAGTGTAGTGGTTGTTGTGGAAAGGAAAGAATCAGGCAAGGAACATCCGGTTCAGCGGCCGATTTACTATGTCAGTGAGGTATTGCGCAATGGAAAGCGCCTGGAAAATTCAGGCAGCTCGTTGGGAATCGCCAGCTCCCACTCAACCTTCTGTCCAGACAAAAAGGATGCACCCTCACAGGGCGCCCGACACAGCAGTAAAGAAATCCAAACCCATTACGGGGCGCGGAACCGTTTTGGAGGGATGGCTCGATAGGCCCTGCAAAATACACACAACACCGGATACCATACCTACCCACAGCCTTAGAGCATGTTGGATACTCCGGCAAGTGGCCAAGAGTGGCGAGGATATCCTCACCAAAAATACCTCGGAACAACTCCCCCCAGAGCACGACGATAGCAGAGTATTGACGGTCTTCGAGACTTTCGCCTCAAACAATCGGTGCAAAAGGGCACTCCGCGACTGTAACACCCCGGATGTAATTTACCTTA
Organism: Triticum urartu; assembly: GCF_003073215.2. Classification (NCBI taxonomy): domain Eukaryota; kingdom Viridiplantae; phylum Streptophyta; class Magnoliopsida; order Poales; family Poaceae; genus Triticum; species Triticum urartu. Next base: position 314,674,737 of record NC_053028.1, on the reverse strand, counting down.
TATGTATCCCAACTCTTGCCGTTTCCGGCGCTAAGTTATTTTACTTCCTCGGGTTCGGGTTTTTGTCTTCGTGTGTTGTTGCTTTTGTCATGCATCTCATATCATGTCATCATGTGCATTGCATTTGGATACGTGTTTGTCTCATGCATCCGAGCATTTTCCCCGTTGTCCGTTTTGCATTCGGGCGCTCCTATCTCCTCCGGTGGTCCTTTCTACGTCTTTTAGTGTGTGGGGGTTAAAAATTTCCGGATTGGACCGGGACTTGCCAAGCGGCCTTGGTTTACTACCGGTAGACCACCTGTCAAGTTTCGTACCATTTGGACTTCGTTTGATACTCCAACGGTTAAAGGAGGGACCGAGAAGGCCTCGTGAGTGTTGCAGCCCAACACCCTTCAAAAGTGGCCCAAAACCAACCTAAGATCTCTCCATCATATCGGTCATTCGATCACGATCGCGTGGCCGAAAACCGCACTCCATTTGGAGCTTCCTAGCTCCCTCTATGCCTATATAAAGATCCCTTCCTCGAAATCCGGATGAAACCCTAACCTCCCCATCCCCTCGCGCCGCCGGACGAATTTTCGCCGGACGGACGTGTCCGGTCTGCCTGCTAGCGCCAGGTGGCGCCTTCCGATTCATCGAGACGCCGTGACCACTTCCCCGCGCCGTCGCCCGCGTCGGCCCGCCGGGGCCCAGGAGGGGCCCTCCCAGCCCGGGTCGCCACCCGCCGCCGCCTCGCGTCCCTGTTCGTCGTCGCGCCGCCCGAACCTCACGCCGGCGCCACCGCGCTTCATCGCCGGCCCGGGTCGCTCCGCCCTGTTCCACCCCGACGCCGGCCACCTCCGACCCCGTCCGATGCCGTTCGCCGCCCGGACTCCGCCGGCCTCCTCCACGCCCTACTCCGGCCGAACCCCGGCGAACCCCGACGCTCCGGCGGCTACAGTTTTTCCGGCGAGGCTCGATCGGATCTGGATCCGTGCGGCTATAGTAAACCCTAGCGAGGGTTGACTTTCTCTTCACTCCCCTTAAATTTTGGCATTTTTCATCGTGCTATAACTTCGCATCCGTAACTCCGATTTGAGCATGTAGCATATCGAAATGTTCGTCTCAGAGAGTATATCATTTCATCTCATTGCATCATTTTCATTTGAGCTCATCTTGATGCCCGAAATGCTGTTGGAAGAGGGCTATTTGAGTTAATTGTCAGATCTGCTGCATCAAATAGCTATTTGTCATTTTTGCCATGATTAATGTGTGCATGATAAGCTCCTGAGTTCTACATGAGTTTTGTTATATGCCATGCCATCTTTACAGAGGTGCTTACCATGTATTTTTGTGATACGTGTGGTGACTAGCACAAGCTTGCAAAGTAGTGCATTCGTTAATGCTGATTTCAGGGACGTGGAATTTCTCTAAGTCCTTGATCTAATTTTGTCAATATGCCATATGTTCATGTTGTTTCCTAGTGATCCGTGCTTCTTTTGAGGATGATCAGTAAGGATGATTTGTTAATATTGTGGTGCTCTATCCATCCATGTCTTTGTTTGCAATTATGGAGTACCCTAGCTTGAGTCAATCGAGCTCTAATTTTGCTATTTCGTGAATCCTGGCAGATTCTTGACTTGTTAGCGATTTTGCCGAGGATGTTGTTGTTGATCCGTGCATGCTATGCTGTTGTTCTTGCCATGTCTAGCTTCTATGATATGTATTGTTGATGGGTGTATGCTTAGTTTGTCATGCCATGCTCTATAGTGAGTGCATCGAGCTCGTAAACATGCCTACTCGTTAACAGATTTGCATGCTCCAGTTTTTCACTAAGTCTGTAATCTGATAATGTTTTTGCCATTTTCACATGCTCGCAATTGTATTTTCTGATCCCTTTTGGCTCAAGGTCACTAAAGGATTTTTGTTAAGTGCTTTGAGTAGCTTCATTTCATGCCTTTCCTTGCCATGTTAAGTTCCTGTAGCATATAGTTTTCATGCTCCAAAGTGTGCTACCTGATGTTAAATTCCAGACGTGTTAATTTCACTCAGTCTGAAACCTGTTATCGTTTGCATTTTTTCCATGCTTGTTTGAACCTGTTAATGGATGAATTAGCCGTAGCTCAGTGTTCATATTTTTTCAATCATCATGAGTGGATCGCTGCCATGTATTTTGTTGTCATGTTTGAGTGCTGTAGCATAATTATCTTGATGCATTTAGATGGCTACTTGCTGTTTATCGCAGACCATTGCCATATTTGTTTTGCTTGCCATTTCCAAACCGTGCATCCGATTCCGGTGATCTTTATATCGATTTCAACCGAAATCACCTCACCTTTCCAGTGGCACTCTTGGATTTCCAAGTTGAGGACAGGTTCAATCATTCCTTGTCAAGTCTTGCATATGCATCACATATCGCATCCCGCAAAGCATACCATGTTTGCATCATGTTGTTGGAGCATTGCACGTGGTTGATTGTGTTCCTTTTGCTTCTTTGTCTTGTTTGGGTAGAGCCGGGAGATGAGTTCGCTAACGAGGAGCCCGTTGAGTTTGCTCACGAGGACCAAGTCAACTCTGACAACTTTGTAGGCAAGATGATCATACCCTCGAAATCACTTCTATCTTTGCTTGCTAGATGCTCGCTCTTTTGCTATGCCTATGCTACGATGCCTACCACTTGCTTATCATGCCTCCCAAATTGCCATGTCAAACCTCTAACCCGCCATGCCCTAGCAAACCGTTGATTGGCTATGTTACCGCTTTGCTCAGCCCCTCTTATAGCGTTGCTAGTTGCAGGTGAAGATTGGAGATCGTTCCTTGTTGGAACATTGTTTATTGTTGGGATATCACCATATTATCTTGTTATCTTAATGCATCTATATATTTGGTAAAGGGTGGAAGGCTCGGCCTTTTGCCTAGTGTTTTGTTCCACTCTTGCCGCCATAGTTTCCGTCATATCGGTGTTATGTTCCCGGATTTTGCGTTCCTTACGCGGTTGGGTGATAATGGGAACCCCTTGACAGTTCGCCTTGAATAAAACTCTTCCAGCAATGCCCAACCTTGGTTTTACCATTTGCCACCTAGCCTTTTTTCCCTTGGGTTTCCGGAGCCCGAGGGTCATCTTATTTAAACCCTCCCGGGCCAGTGCTCCTCTGAGTGTTGGTCCAAACTAGAGCCCTGTGCAGCGCCCCCTCGGGGAAACTCGAGGTTTGGTTTTAGTTGTATGGAGCGCTCATCTGAGTGTGCCCTGAGAACGAGTTATGTGCAGCTCCTATCGGGATTTGTCAGCACATTCGGGCGGTGTTGCTGGACTTGTTTTACCATTGTCGAAGTTGTCTTATAGAACCGGGATGCTGAGTCTGATCGGAATGTTTTGGGAGAAGGAATATCCTTCGTTGACCGTGAGAGCTTGTGATGGGCTAAGTTGGGACTCCCCTACAGGGATTTGAACTTTTGAAAGGCCGTGCCCGCGGTTATGGGCAGATGGGAATTTGTTAATGTCCGGTTGTAGATAACATGAACCTTAACTTAATTAAAATGAATCAACCGCGTGTGTAACCGTGATGGTCTCTTCTCGGCAGAGTCCGGGAAGTGAACACGGTGTTGGAGTAATGTTTTCCGTAGGTTGTTCTATAGTTCTTCGTTCGTGCTTTGCCTTCTCTTCTCGCTCTCTTTTGCGAACAGGTTAGCCACCATATATGCTAGTCACTTGCTGCAGCTCCACATATTACCTGCCTTACCTATAAGCTTAAATAGTCTTGATCGCGAGGTGCGAGATTGCTGAGTCCCCGTGACTCACAGATTTAACTTCCAAACCAGATGCAGGGACCGATGATTCCGTTCCAGATGATGCGCTTGAGCTCAAGTGGGAGTTCGACGAAGACTCACCGTTACTATGTGTCTTTCCCTGATGATCAGTAGTGGTGCCCAGTTGGGGCGATCGGAGACCGTGTCGCATGTTGGGGTTGATCTTTTATTTTGGTACCGTAGTCGGACCATGAGTGTATTGGATGATTGTAATGTTATTCATGTATTTGTGTGACCTGGCGAGTGTAAGCCAACTATGTACTTTTCTCCCTATTATCTATTTACATGGGTTGTTGTAGAGATTACCTTACTTGCGGCATTGCTTTCAATGCGGTTATGCTTCTAAGTCGTGCTTCGACACGTAGGAGATATAGCCGCATCGAGGGCGTTACATTACAGCGACCTTGCTGAAGTCTGTCAAGTGGCAACAATAAATCCTTGGAACGAGATGGCCATAACTTTCAATGCTAGTGACGAACCAAGAACCCGGTCAGTCCGGGCACCAGCTGCCTTGGTCCTCAATCCAATTGTGGACGGATTTCGACTCACCAAGGTGCTCATGGACGGCGGCAGCGGATTAAACCTCATCTACGAGGATACACTCAGTAAAATGGAAATAGATTGGAGCTATATCGAGCAAAACAACATGACCTTCCGAGGAATTATTCCTAGTCGGGAGGCATGATGCGCGGGAAAAATCACACTTAACATGGTATTCGGCACACCGGAGAACTATCGGTCCGAAGAGATAACCTTCCAAGTGGCCCCTTTCAACAGTGGGTACCATGCCCTGTTGGGGCGAGATGCATTCACACGCTTTCAAGCCATACCTCATTACGGGTATATGAAGCTCAAAATGCCCGGGCCCAACGGTATTATCACTCTCGCTAGTAATCGGACATAGCCCTCCGCACTGAAAACAAAACAGCCTCTGTGGCCCTCGAGGCACTCTCTGAGGCCCTTGCGTCCGAAGAGTTAACGGCACTGCACTCAACGGTGGATAGGGACGACATAATCCTCGACAAGCGCTCCAAATCCACCTCCTTCAAACCAGTAGATGAAATAGTCAAATTTCAAGTCCACCCGACGGACCCAAAGAAGACAGCCTCCATTGGCGCACAGCTGGACCCGATGGTGGACGCCACACTAAGAGCGTTCCTATGCGAAAACTGGGACATATTCGCCTGGCACCCTTCTGATATGCTAGGAATCCCATGCAGATTGGCTGAGCACAGCCTCAATATATTGAAAGGATACAGGCCAGTTAAGCAAACACTACGGCGCTTTTCTGAACCCAAATGACAAGCTATGGGGGAGGAGCTAGCCAAGCTAATTGAGGCCGGATTCATCAGAGAAATAAAACATCCGGACTGGCCAGCAAACCTGGTGATGGTGCCAAAGAAGGATAAATCCTGGCGCTTGTGCGTCGATTTCAAAGACCTCAACAAAGTTTGCCCTAAGGATCCATTCCCCCTCCCCCGCATCGATCAAATTATTGATGCCACTACAGGACACGAGTCACTCTGTTTCCTCGATGTGTACTCCGGATACCATCAAATTAAAATGAAGGAATCCGACCAAGCCGCAACGACATTTATTACCCCATACGGGCCTTTCTGCTTCAAAAACGCCGGGGCCACCTACCAACGCATGATTCAAACATGTTTGGAGAAACAAATCGGCAAGACAGTTGAAGCATATGTGGACGATGTCGTCATCAAGACTAAGCGCGTCGAGTCATTAATAGATGACTTACGCCTCACATTCAACAATCTCCGGACATATGACATTAAGCTCAATCCGGGAAAATGTGTTTTCGACGTACCCTCTGGAAAACTACTGGGATTCATTGTTTCCAGTAGAGGAATTGAGGCAAATCCAGCCAAAATCCGAGCTTTATCACAGCTGACTACACCAACAGACCTTAAACAGGTCCAAAAACTAGCTGGATGCATGGCAGCTTTAAGCCGCTTTATCTCTAGACTAGAATAAAAATCATTGCCACTTTATCGACTTCTCCGACGCACCGATCACTTCGTGTGGACAGATGCAGCAACAACCGGATTGGAAGAAATAAAGGCTCTTTTAGCAAGCAACCCAATCCTAGCCATGCCAAGCATCAACGAACCAATGTTATTATACATATCCGCAACACACCAGGTGGTGAGCGCTGTACTCGTCGTCGAACGAGAGGAGGACGGACACAAATTCCCGCTCCAGAAGCCGGTATACTATGTATCCAATGTCCTAACTCCATGCAAATCTCGGTACCCTCATTATCAAAAGATAGCATACATGGTCTTCATGGCATCCCGGAAGCTACGACACTATTTCCAAGAGTGCTCGATCACGGTGGCTTATGAAGTTCCACTGAACGACATAATAAACAATCGCGACGCTGCGGGCCGGATTGCGAAGTGGGCCATTGAGCTCCTCCCATTTGATATCACATATAAGCCACGCCGGGCCATCAAATCCCAAGTACTGGCAGACTTCGTTGCCGAATGGACAGAAGTTGAACTCCCTAAAGAGTACGACGCATATTACAACTGGGTCATGCACTTTGATGGCTCCAAAATGCTAGCGGGCTTAGGGGCGGGCGTTGTCTTAACATCCCCCACTGGAGATATAGTCCAATACGTACTCGAAATATTATACACAGACTCCAACAATGCAGCCGAATACGAGGCCTTACTGCATGGTCTTCGGATGGCTGTCTCCATGGGCATACAACGCCTGGAAGTGCGCAGGGACTCGAACCTCGCGATATCTCAAATAAATGGAGATTTCGATGCCAAGGATCCGAAGATGGCGGCTTACCGAAATGCCGTTCTCAAAATGTCGGCTCGGTTCGAGGGGCTCGAGTTTCACCATGTGGCTCGAGAAAGTAATCAAGCGGCGGATGTCCTTGCTTGCATCGGCGCCAAGCGCGACCCCGTCCCACCTAACATATTTTTGGAAAGGCTTTTCAAGCCATCCGTGGTGTGGCAAGGGGAGAGCGGCAATGTCAGTCCGGATCCGACCAAAATCCCAGATTCCGAACATACCGACATCATCGGAGCTCAGCCACCGAAATAACACAGTCGGCCCATCTTATTATGGCAGTCATTTCCCCATGGACCGAACCCTTCTCGGCCTACCTCAACAGGCGAGAGCTCCCTGAGGATCAGAATGCGGCTCGCTGCATTGTTCGGCGTTCGAAAGCCTATAAAGTCGACGAAGGAGAACTCTACAAGAAAAGCGCTACAGGAGTACTCCAAAGATGTATCTCCGAGGAAGAGGGGTGGCAGCTCTTGGCTGAGATTCATGCCGGTCTCTTTGGTCACCACGCCGCAACTCGGGCCCTTGTAAGCACGGCCTTCCGTACAGGCTTCTACTAGCCGACGGCCCGAGCGGATGCACAGGACCTTGTCCAACGTTGCGTCGGATGACAACTTTTCGCCAACCAAAGCCATATGCCACCCACTGCTCTACAAACAATCCCCATCACTTGGCCTTTCGCGGTCTGGGGGCTTGACATGGTTGGACCCCTTAAAGGGGGTAGCCATAAGAAAAAAATCTGCTCGTCATGGTAGATAAGTTCACTAAGTGGACAGAGGCCAAACCAGTCAAAAGGGCCGAAGCTGGACTAGTGATAGACTTTATATCCAGTGTTATGCACCGTTACGGTGTCCCACGCAGCATCATCACCGACAACGGATCTAATTTTACAGCCGATGAGGTGAAAGCCTGGTGTGCTAATCTAGGCATTAAGCTCGATTACGCCTCCGTCTATCATCCACAAACAAACGGTCAAGTTGAACGAGCCAATGGTCTTATTATGAGCGGCATCAAACCCAGGCTAGTGCGGTCTTTGAAAGAATCAGACAAGCACTAGTTGAGGAGCTCGACTCCGTACTCTGGGGGCTGCGGACCACGCCTAATCGCACTACCGGATATACACCTTTTTTCATGGTGTATGGCGTAGAGGCTGTGTTACCCTGCAACATTATTCATGACTCACCTCGAGTGCGCATGTACGAAGAGAGAGAGGCCGAGCTTGATCGGCAGGACAACTTAGATGCCCTGGAGGAGGAGCGCGACATTGCAAAAGCCCGTTCTGCATTTTATCAACAACAAGCTCGCAGATATCAAAGTAGAGAAGTACGGGCCAAGACTTACAATGTTGGCAAACTCGTTCTACGCTTGCCAGAGAAGAAAAAGGACAAACTCAAGCCCAAGTGGGAGGGTCCCTTCATCATTGACGAAGTTCTCACTGGAGGAGCGCACCGCCTGCATGATGCATCAGATAACCGCCTCGAACCAAACCCTTGGAATGCGGCCAGAGTCCGAACATTCTATGCCTAGCGCCGAACCCTTCGTTTGCTTCCTCCTCCCTATTGTTTACATTATTTTTTATCCTCTCTTTTCGCCCTCTATTTAGCCTAAACGCTTTCGTGTGGCTAAACTGTACACCTATGACGTACACATTCTCAAATGTGTACGTCCATTATACTTGGGGGCTTGTTGCATAGAAGCTTATTATCGTTATTTTTCGAGCATCAAGCTCATCACATATGTGTTTTTTTCCTCATATGTACCTTTTCTTCGCCCTTATATGCATCGACATGACTTAAGTTTTGGCCAAGCTGGGTTACCTGGCTCCTATGCTTATGCCCTATGTTCCTGTTAGTTTGGCTAGGGCATAAAGGGAGCACCTCTGTGATTGGTACTACCGGATCATCCGGATGTGTACCTCAGACTGGGTGAAGCCGAAAGCTAGCGTTCTTAAGGGAATATTCGGTCGGCGGACTAAAGATGTTTTACATTCCTTCCACTATGAACCCCCAGATGTTGCCTATACTGTGATGTTTTCAATCACAGTTCGGACATGCATATTAACGCATGCACACCTAGGGAAAGGATCCCTTAATGGAACTATTCTCTCTGGAAGGTGTTTCTTACAATCTCAATGTAATATAACATAGCTAGCCGGATACAACTTTTCTATTGAAGCAATTATGACCCCTACGCCTGGTTTCCACGCATACCCCGGTCTATTTTTACCGCTCGAGTATTCGGAAACACTCTGCACCTTCGGGTCCAGAGGTCAAAGCGAAAAGGTCGGCCATGAAAATCATTTTACAATCCGGCTAGGAACAAATATATTAAGGAAAGTACATAGTCACTTGGACTCAAAAACTTCCTCCTCTATGCCGTCCAACAGGCTGTCTAGCTTACAATCCTGTTGGAAATATTTGGCAACTACTTCTACTTGGTCATATACCAATTTAACGGGAATTTCTTTCCCATCTGACCCTAGCGGTCCGACCCGGGCCATATGATTCGGAGCAAGCTTGGTATACTGTGTTTTTACCATGGCCTAGGCCTCTCGCGCACCTTCCCGACAGGCTGATATCTTCCATAATCGAATACGCCGCCGTGCCCCTTTGAATAGCTAAATGAGCTCCGCCATACCTCCTGGAGGAGAGGCGGATGGCCATAAAGCCTTGGCAACACTACGCATTGCCTGCCAAATTCGCTCATGCATCTGGGACAACTCTTGTAGCAGGTCGCCTGAAGATCCGGACATTTCTTCCATGGGACGGCCAGTCAGCATACCTGCAGACATAAATCTGTCAGTTCCGGTCCTCGCCAAATTATAGGGAGGCAAGTTTGCAAAGCATACTGAATATGCCACCTTGTAGCCTCTTATCCTCCTTGACGGCGTTAGCCAGTTGGGCTCGAACATCTTTTAGTTCTTCACCCAGTTGGGTATGAGAGTCCCGCAGCTTGTTCCTCTCATCCTTGACCCGCGTCAACACACGCTTGCCTGCCGCATGTTGCCTTTTGGCCTCTTGTTCACCAGCCCAGGCGTCCTTCAGCTTCCCTCTCAGTTGCTCCACTGCTTCTGTCAGCAGAAACACAACCGTGTCAATATAACTGGTGTATGATTATACTTCTTCCCGCTAGGGAGAAACATTACCAGGTGGTGCCCCCTTGGATTTTTCCAATTCGGTGGTAGCCGTAGTTAGTTGAGTCTGACATTTTTCCAGCTCTTGAGATAGCAGGCTCTTATTCTCCATAAGTGCCTGATTATACAATGATCCTTAAATCAGTCGTATCACCTGGTTCAAGTCTCAGGGGCTACTGGTGTATGATTATTAAATCTACACTTACCCGCATATCTTTCAGATGCTGGTCCATGGCTCTGGCAAGCCCATCCCGAGCAGCTCGGATGTATGCATCCACCGAACTGAAGGCATCAAATGCCTCCTTTGCAAATCCGGGGTCACGGAGAGCGGCCCTCCGACGACGATGATTCATGGCGCTCTCCATTTCAGAGTTCGTGACGGACATATCGTCTGAATCCTTTGGGGAAGGACAGTTCGGCGCCACTCTCGTGTCAGCCCCCGTCCTTAAGGCAGGGTCCGGAACCTGACTAGTGGAGGCACGACCGATAGGATCCCCGAACATAATCCGGCGGACACTTTTCCTGATAAAATGCGGTGAATGGCATCACAGTTTGATGTGGCGATCAGAAGATGTATTCTTGAAAGAAAGCCTTACCTCTTTGACGAGGGTTCTGTCGTGTTATCATTCGCCTTCCTCTTCGAAGATGTGCTCGGTGCGGGCGCCGCTCTCCTCGGAGACGCTTTTGCTGCACGTTGTGACGTTGAGCGCCTCCCCTTTGGAACACGAAATAGTGCGGTGGGTGAGTCATAGTAAGGAAACTCTTTCGAAGAAGGTGTCTTTTTAATTACTTACATGCGAAGCAGGGAGGAGGCCAGGGTAATTGGCGATGATGGGTACTTCCGTACCATCATAGCTCGTCTGATAGAATACTCCATCCTCGAGCTCCACAAATATATCCAGATCTTCTTCGAATCCGGGGTCAAGATCCCGGTTGTGACCCTCTGGCTAGGGGGCAGGGCTATGGATCCCCTCGATAGCCTTCCGCCATTCCTGTAGCGAGTGGACAGGTTACTGTCCATCAGAAATGATTCAGGAAGAGGAGTAAAATGGTGGGACCGGAGCTTACCCAGCTAGGAGGATTATACATGGAAAATCCATCTCGACATTGGAGATGAGTGAACTCCTCCTTCTACCCTTTGTACAGTTCAGCCAGTATTTTGGCCAAAGCGGCGGGGGTTTTCGGACCCTTTTGACCGCAGCGTGAGGCGTCATCTTCCCCATTATAGTGCCACATGGGAAGCCCTCTGTATTGGAGTGGTTGGACCCCCCACACTATGGAGATTGCCATTACCTCGATTATTGACAATCCAGACTGGGCGAGCATCTTAATCTTGCCCATCAACTGACTGACTTCTGCGCTATCCTCCTCCTCGAGGATCCGAGGACGCCACCTGTGGCGTTTCTTCAACGGAGCGCTTGAAAATTAGGGAAGGCCCATTCGGACTAGGTCAGGAAGTGCGATGTCGTCAATATAGAACCTTTCGGAAGGCCACTCTTCGGCGTGCCGGACAGGTTCCGGTCCCGGTGATACGCCACACTTCGGCTCCTCCCACTTCGAATATTGACCCCCCTTGATTACGAGGGACGAGGAAGAACAGTTTTCTCCATAATTCAAAATGGGCCTCGCAGCCCAGGAATAGCTCGCATAGAGCAACGTAACCCGCGATGTGCAGGATGGAGGCGGGAGTGAAACTGTGCAGCTGGAGGCCATAATACTCCAGAAGTCCTCGGAGGGAAGGATGGATTGGAAATCCGATGCCTCTTAGCAAGAAGGGAACGAAGCATACTCGTTCCCCCTTGGACGGATTGGGGAAGTTCTCCGCCTGAACCCCACCATTGAAGGACGTCAATCCTGCTCGGACGGGGACTAGATCTGCGGGAGGAAGAAAGCCTTGTTTTTGCAGCTTCGTCAGCTGACTGTGAGATACGGAACATCTCTCCCAATCACCCTTTTCAGGGCCGTGGGGACGAGAGGAAGAGCTGGGAGCGCTAGCCATGTTGGGGTGGTTCCGCTTAGCGAGCTCTGAGGATTTTTTTCGCAGGGTGTGGAATGGATCTGAGATCTATTCTCTTTAAATATGCACCTCTCTGGTATGGTTAGGGTGGTATGTGCAAAAATACCCCGACCTCTTGTATTCACTCTCCATGTGGAAGCTGAAGTCAGGAAGGCATGGAAGCCGATGGGCGTTACATTAAATGGAAAAGCCGAATACCACTCTTTAAGTCAGGAACTTTGAAGTTATCGGAGGGGGAACCTGCCTTGCAATGCCGAAGACAATCTGCGCGCCGGACACCTCGTCATTGAAGTCTGGTTCAGGGGCTACTGAGGGAGTCTTGGACTAAGGGGTCCTCGGGTGGTCGGCCTGTTGGACATGGGCCGTGAAGATACAAGATAGAGAGGCTTTCTCCCGTGTCCGGATAGGACTCTCCTTTATGTAGATGGCAAGTTAGGTGTCGGGATGTATTATTTCCTTTCTACGTAACCGACTTTGTACAACCCTAATTCCCCCCAGTGTCTATATAAACTGGAGGGATTCGTCCGTAGGGACAAGGATAATCATATAGGCTAGACTTGTAGGGTTTTAGCCATTACGATCTCGTGGTAGATCAACTCTTGTAACCCCCATAATCATCAATATTAATCTAGCAGGACGTAGGGTTTTACCTCCATCGAGAGGGCCTGAACCTGGTTAAACATTGTGTTCCCTGTCCCCTGTTACCATCAACCTCAGACACACAGTTCGGGACCCCCTACTCGAGATACGCCGGTTTTGACACCAACACCCGCATCATGTCCAGGGACCACATCCGGACATAAAAACAGATATTCGTGGTGTCCATTTACGTGTCAACATTGGAGATGCCCTTACTCCCTCCGATTCATATTACTTGTCGCGTCGGTTGAGCGACAAGTAATATGGGTCGGAGTGGTGTACTTATTTTCCCATGGATTTGCATTTTCCCTCGTCCCCCCGAGCACACCTCACGTGAAAAATCATGGTTGGGTCGCACCTCCCATCGGTAGATATCATCACACTAGGCAAAAATTGCATGTGGTATATATCGTATAATGTTCGGAAAAAGGATGTGATATTGTAGTATTACAAGATCTAAAAAAGTGCAATTTTGTGCGATGCCTTGCACAATTTTTTGGCAAAAGATGTATACGATGTAGCCTATCATTGCACATAGTTTAAAAAACATAACCACGTGTGCAATGCTTTACAAATAGATTTTACAGAAATCATGTGTGTGATGTAGTCTATCATTGCACATAGTTCTAAAAATGTAATCGTGTAATATGCATTACACACATTCTTTGCAAAAAATGTGTGTGTGATGTAACCTGTCATTGCACATGGTTTTAAAAACTCAACCATGTGTGTGATGCTCTGCGAACGGTTTTTGCAAAAGTTATGTGTGTGATGTAGCCTATCATTGCACACAGTCTAAAAATGCAGCCATGTAAGATGCATTGCACACATTTTTTGCAAAAATATGCATGTGCGATGTTGCCTGTCATTCCACACGGTTAAAAGAATGCATCTGTGAGTGATGCCTTGCACACAAATTTTGCAAAAAAAATATGTGTGTATATAGTCTACCACCTCACATAGTTTTTAAAACACAACTGTGTGTGATGGCTTGCACACAGGTTTTGCAAGACATATGTGTGTGATATCTTGTGTTGGGGATATAACTACTGGGTATAACCCACCCAGGAAGGGCCGGGTCATGCCACTGGAGGCTTAAAATGAAGAGGCCCAAGAAGATATGAAGATGGCAGTTCATAGGGCAAGCTTATTGAAGGCCCAAGACATGGGGACGACTTGAGGCCCATGGGTGTGAGCCGCCATATGTTTAACTTGTATTGTAAGGCAAGCTTAGTTAGTTACCGAGCCAGACACGTTGTGTATGAGCCGGTTCGGACTCTGTAAGCCGCCGGGCATCAACCTGTATATAAAGGGGTGACCCGGCGGTGGGTTAACTAAAGAAACAACTCATCAAGAATTATGTCAAGCGTATTCGCTCCTTGGTAATTGAAACCCAGGCAATACAACCTAAAGCAGGAGTAGACTTTTACCTCGTTGAGAGGGGCCGAACCTGGGTAAACTCTTTGTGTCCTTTGTCCCATTTAACCCCTTCAAGTTAACCTAGCTGCGATGGCTCCACACCCAAGTCCTTTTTCTAGGGCATCTGCCGTGTTAAATCCACGACAGTTGGCGCCCACCGTGGGGCCAGCACATGGTGGTTTCGAGTTCTTAAAGGGCAACTTCATAGGGATCAAGGGATACGCCATCGCCCTGATGACTAAAAGCCGCCGCGGCAAGCTCTACATCGACGACGCAGGTTGGGGCCCCGAGGCCGGCTCAATTGAGTACAGGTACCGGGTCCCCTTTGGCGGAATCCACGTCTTCATCGGCAAGATCGACGAGTCGGAGCCTGAACCAGACACCTGCACCGGCATCATTGAGACAACTCAGCGCGCACGCCCCGCCAATGTTCAAGCTGCCGTGAAGCACGCCTTTGTTTGTTTCATCCATGGGGCGGATCTTGAGGAAGGATCTGTGTCTAGGGCAGAGACGGTAAAATGTTCTGATGGTGAGTCTTCAACTGATGAGACCGATTCAATGTATCAACTGCATGACGATAGGCTTGGGGGCTGTTCCGATGGCGAAAGTATTCCGGACCCCAATGAGCCACCGAATAGGGTTGCGATCTTCATGGTCGGCACACAACCGGTGCTCGGGTCGACAACTGTTGTGGCTATAACCTCCAGCTCAACAGCTGCAGTGACGGCCGGGGCGAGTGGCATTGCGCGCCCGCCGATTCAAGTGTTATCCGAGCTTTTGGAGGCGTTGGTGACCTTATTGGCTGCAGAGGTGATGCCAGAGAATCATGCACAACATAAGGTGGATGTTTCAAAATTGCGAGATGGGATAGCTCAAGCCAAGGAGGAGTTTAACGCTGAGAATGCTAGCATGGCAATAGAACGAGCCACTTTGGATGCCACAACACTACGGATTCAAGCAGAGTCGTTCCAGCTTACCCTGGACTAGAACACTTCAAACACCATCATGAGAAGGAGGCACCAGACCCGATTACCCACAGAGTTTGAGGCTAGGAACCTTTTCAACACACCTGGGGCATGAGCCAGTGACCCACCCATGGTAAACTGGGTTGTCGAGGCACCTGTGACCAGAGCGCCAGTTCAGCCACGTGTTGCTGACCCGCCTCATTTGAATTTGACTTCGCCTCAGCATGTTCCGACACCATCGGGTCATTATTCTAATCCTCTGGACAATATGATTGCTGCAGCTACGCGATTGGCGGCTCTCCTCGTTGAAGGCGAGTCCCCAGCCGCGATGGAGATACGGAGGGCTAGAGAGCTTCTTCAGATAGCAGTGGCTCAACAGGCGGCTTATTCATACAGTCGTGAATGGATTCATTCAACCCATCGTCCAAGCCGGAGTTATACCGGGCATATTAATTCGCCAGCGGTTTCAAGTAGTGAGCGGCACCATAAACCGCCTTGTAGGTGTGACCCACCGCGTGCTGGTAGTGATGCTCAGGCTTTGGTGGGTCGGGGCAGGGCACGTCGGGAGGCTGAGCTGGCGGCTCAGCTGGCGACTCATCAACAATCTTCGGCTTACCCATCGGTGTCTGTGGAGGCAGGAGTAACCTCTAGAACCCTTGGCGTGCCATGTTTAGTGGCGGCTCTATGTAACGAGCGCTTTCCTAAGGATTTTAAGGGCCCTTGGAAGGTGCCTAATTACACTGCATATCAGCCCCCAGAGGCCTAGATTGAGAGATATGAGATGGCCATGGAGATGTTGGATGTTAGTGATGCTGCGTGTGCTAAATACTTGACCATGATGTTGGATGGGCTGGCATGCACTTGGCTAAAAGGATTGCCCCCTAACTCCATCAAATCATGGTCCGAATTGAAGACGCATTTTATCCAAAATTTCAAAGACACATGCAAGCAGCCTATGTCGATTCTTGATTTAGACTCTTGCGTCCGGGGTGAGGGCGAGTCAACCACCAATTGGGTGTGCCGGATCTCGGCCATTATCCACTCATCGGACAGTATCAACGCCGGTTCAGCCGTCCTGATGTTAGAAAAGAATTGCCGGTTCCTCCCCCTTAAGCAGAAGCTGGGGCGGCTTAAGCGCCACTGCAATGATATGGGAGAGCTCATGGCGGCTCTCGTTAAATACGCCGACTCTGATAATATGAAAGACCCTGAATCTGATGAGGAGAAGGCTGGAAAGGGGAAGAAGAGTGGCAATGCAAAGGGACAACACCATAATACGAGAGGTCAAGGTGGCAACGGTAAGCGCAAAGCCGACGGCGGTTTAGGCTTTGTGGCTAACACCAATACGCAGAATAATAATCAGCGTCGTAAGGGGAAGTCGTCAGTGCCCCAGTTTGGCGGGCCAAAGTTCAACCTTGAGGCGATGATGAATCAGCCTTGCCCAAAGCACGGTACGCAAGAGAAGCCGACCAGTCAAATATGGAAGGATTGCTTCATCATGAGGGAGTACAGAAATTTCAGTTTTTTCCAGAATAATCATGGCCCGAATGGCGACTCAGGATCAGGCTCTCACGGACCTGGCTTTGGGGGTGGCGGCTCAAGCTCTGGTTTTAGGGCCAAGGTAATCAAGGTTGTTTTAATCAGCAATCTGGTCAAGGGAATCAGCAGCAGCAGTCTAGTTATCAGAGCAATCCGAAACAACTGAATAGTGGTCAGTATCATGTGTTTACCATGAGCTTGTGCAAACAGGATCAGAAGATTCATAAGCGGGTGGTGAACGCGGTTGAGCCGACAGTCTCTCGATACTTACGATGGTCTGAACATCCTATTGTATGGAGGTGTGAGGATCACCTGCCGCGGGTCGACAATCGGGGTCAATTAGCTTTGGTGGTTGCTCCTCAGGTTGGAGGGTACAATTTTACTAAGGTGCTTATGGATGGAGGCAGCAACATCAATATCCTTTATTATGATACTTTTCGCCATATGAATTTGACTAACAATGATCTTAAGCCGTCTTCTACTGTTTTTCTTGGGGTGGTGCTTGGTAAGTCGGCGTACCCGGTGGGTAAGATAGCTTTTGAAGTAGCCTTTGGTGATATCATGACTACAGAGCTGAGGCATTGAGTTTTGAAGCAGTCAAGATCAAGAACCCTTATCACGCCCTATTTGGACGGCCGACTTATGCTAAATTCATGGCATGACCTTGTTATGTTTATCTGCAGCTTAAGATGCCGGGTTGTAAGGGCACTATCACAGTACACAACAACAGGAAGATAGCTTTGCAGTGTGAAGAGGGCAATGCTACTTATGCTGAGTCTATTTGTGCAACAGAGGAGTTGAAGTTCTACAAGGATATTGTTGACTCGACATATATGACACCTTTGAAGAAGCCAACCACAGAGCATGACCCCTTGTCGAATTTTAAGTTGGCGGATGACACTAAGCTGGTTGACTTTGTTCCTGGCGATTCATCCAAGCAGTTCAGTATTAGTGCTAATATGGATCTGAAATAGGAAAGCGTGCTCATCGAGTTCATCCGTGAGAACCGGGACATCTTTGCGTGGAAGCCTTCAGACATGCCAGGTGTACCGAGGGAACTCGCTGAGCACACTCTCAATATTGATCCAAAGTTTAAGCCGGTCAGACAATTTCTTCATCGTTTTAATGAAGAGAGGCATAAGGCCATTGGTGAAGAAGTAGTCCGGCTCTTGGCGGCTGAGTTTATTATTGAAGTTTTTCATCCTGAGTGGTTGGCTAACCCGGTGCTGGTACTTAAGAAGAACGGCACTTGGCATATGTGTGTGGATTATATAGACCTTAACAAGGCATGTCCGGCCGATCCTTTTTCTCTCCCTCGTATTGATTAGATCATTGATGCTACGGCGGGTTGTGAGCATTTGAGTTTTCTAGATGCTTATTCTGGTTATATCAGATCAAGATGGCAGTTAAGGACCAGGAGAACACAACTTTCATCACTCCCTTTGGAGCCTTCTGCTATGTGTCTATGCCTTTTGGGCTCAAGAGTGCCTAGGCGACTTATCAACGGTGTGTTCAGAATTGCCTTCATATCAGATTGGACACAATGTTCGTGCTTATGTGGATGATATTGTTGTGAAATCCAGGAAGAAGGAGACCTTGATAGATGATTTGAAAGATACCTTTGACAATATCTGGGTCTAAAAAATAATGCTTAACCTGACCAAGTGTGTCTTTGGTGTGCCAGCAGGCAAGCTCTTGGGTTTTTTAGTTTATGAAAGATGCATTGAATCTAACCCGGAGAAAATCAAGGCTATCACTTATTTGGCTAAACCGGCGTGTATTAATGACGTCCAATGTCTGGTGGGTCGTATTGAGGCTTTAAGCCGGTTTATAAGTCATTTGGTCGAAAAGGCTATCCCTCTGTATCAGTTGATGAAGAAAACATATCACTTTGTCTGGAGTGATGCTGCCAATTAGGCATTTGAGGCGTTGAAAAAGCAGTTGGCTGAGCCGCCAATCCTTGCAGCTCCTATTGATAAGGAGCGCTTGCTGTTATATGTAGCTGCTAATAGCAGAGCCGTCAGTGTAGTGGTTGTTGTGGAAAGGAAAGAATCAGGCAAGGAACATCCGGTTCAGCGACCGATTTACTATGTTAGTGAGGTACTCATTGAATCTAAGCAGAGATACCTACATTGGCAGAAGCTAGTTTGTGGAGTGTTCATGGCTAGTCATAAGTTAAAGCAGTATTTCCTTGGTCATCCCATCACTGTGGTTAGTTCTGCTCCCTTAGGTGATATCATTCAAAACATAGAAGCCACATGCCGGGTAGCCAAGTGGGCCATTGAACTTGGACCCCATGGTTTGAAATACATGCCTTGGACATCTATCAAATCTCAAGCACTTGTGGATTTCATCAATGACTGGATAGAGCTGCAGATGCCTGAGGAGAAGCCGGATAACACATATTGGACTATTCATTTTGATGGATCCAGGCAGTTAGAAGGCTCGGGGGCTGGAGTTATTTTGACTTCCCCACGAGGTGATAAATTTTGTTATGTCTTAAGGTTGATGTTCCCTTGTACTAACAATGCAACTGAGTATGAAGCCTTGCTCCATGGTCTTCAGATGGCTAAAGAGATGAATCTAAGCCGGGTGAGGTGTTTTGGCGACTCAGATTTGGTGGCTCAGCAAGTTTCAGGAACTTGGGATTCCAAAGATCCACTCATGGTGGCTTATCGCCGAGAGGTCGATGCTATCGCTGGTCATTTCAAGGGCTATCAAGTGGAGCATGTTGATCACAGGAAAAATGAGGCGGCTGATGCTTTAAGCCGGCTAGGGTCCCAACGTAAGCCGGCACCACCTAATGTTTTCCTTGATATTTTGCATAACCCTTCAGTTAAATTGCGCACGGAGGAAGATCTTGCTGTTCCTGACCCAGAGGCGTAGTTGGTGGCGGCTCTTCATGCTATTCTTGATTGGACAGTTCCATATTTGGCTTATATGGCCCAGGGTGAGTTACCTGAAGATGAAACTTTAGCCAGGAAGATAACCTGACGGTCTAAGTCAATGACTATTGTCAATGGAGAGTTGCACCGATGCAGTGTCACAGGGGCGTTTCAGTGTTGTGTTTCTCCTGAGGAGAGCCATGAGATTCTATGAGAGATTCATAAAGGAGATTGTGACCATAATGCCGGCTCTAGGTCTCTTGTGGCTAAGGCTTTTCGTCATGGGTACTATTGGCTGACGGCTCATGCTGATGCAGAGGATTTGGTTAGCAAGTGTGATGGTTGTCAGAAATTTTCAAGACAAGCTCATGTGCCGGCTCAAGTATTGATGATGATTCCAATTACTTGGCCGTTACAGGCTGGGGGATGGATATGGTTGGGCCTTTTAGGCCATCCAAGGACAAAAAGACTAATCTCTTGGTGGCAGTTGACAAGTTTACAAAGTGGGTTGAGGCAGAGCCGGTCAGCAAGTGGGATGCGGCAACGACGGTTCAATTCATCAAAAAGGTGATTTTCTGTTTTGGCTACCCTCAATACATCATAACTGATAATGGCACTAATCTGTCCAAGGGTGCTATGAAAGAATTCTGTCAACGAGAGCATATTTGTCTTGACGTGTCGTCAGTGGCCCACCCCCAGTCTAATGGTCAAGCTGAAAGAGCCAATCAATAAATCTTGAGGGGCATAAAACCCCGACTTATGGTCCCTTTGCAGAGGACGTCGGGTTGTTGGGTGGAACAGTTGCCTTCAGGGCTATGGAGTATCAATACTACCCCAACAGATCTATGGGTTACACACCTTTCTTCATGGTTTACGGAGTAGAGGCGGTTCTCCCCAATGACATCTGTCATGACTCGCCCTGCGTGGCGGCTTATGTTAAAGCTGATAATGAAAAGGCACGACATGATGCTCTTGACCTCCTGGATGAGGTGTAACACCCTCGATGAGACTATAGCTCCCACGTGTCGAGGCACGACTTAGAGACATAATCGCATTGAAGGCATATGTCGCAAGTTAGGCAATCTTCACAACATCCCACGTAGTATGAATAATAAAGGGGAGAACATAGTTGGCTTACACTCACCACGTCAATCAAGAACATAAATAACATTACATCATCCAAAACACTCATGGCCCGACTACGGTGCCAAAATAGAAGAGAGCCCAACATGCAACACGGTCCCAATCACCCCCAACTGGGCACCACCATTAGCACATTGATAGATAAATATTAAAGCTGAATCCAATGGAATGAAAATTGCAACATATAGTCGTCACATCCGAACAAAATGAACGAATGCATTCCTCTTGAAATGGTCACATATCCATAAATTGAGAAGCCACGTAGAATTAAGGTAGAGAAATAAATCAACAAGGTATGGATCAAGAACGAATAATCGGTAAGAAATCCCAATCTCAAACCAATATCCGTGGAAGAAGAACTAGAGCTACTAGAATTCCCACCTATGAAACTCCCGAACTTTTCCGGTTATGCAATCAGGTGTTGGGGATACAGGGGAAGCATAATATCTCACCCAAACTAGCAAATCCTACATCCAGCTGTATCCATCCTTCAACACATAACCAAGAAAACTTCGGAAACCATCTACCTCAACCTTCGAAAAGCACCGTTATACAAGTTATGGCGATACTCCCGAACTCCTACCCCAGTACTGGGTGGCGTCGAGGTTATCTCACCAACGAACTGCATAAAAGAGATTTTCGATGTCGGCGAACATATCTCAAGTATTCCAGAATTGCAACGATAAAATTATGATGACAACACCTCAGAGCTCAACTCCCCGGGACACTTCCACTAAACCCCTGACAGGAGGCACCAAGACAATGTTCTCATCATAAGCCATCGGAACGATTCCAAGATACTCGCGTGATCCTAAATTTTTTTAGAGAAATTTGAGAAGAGAAGAGTCAAAACTCTACGTCAGGATGCCTTACCAGAGCGATGAGGAGACTGGGAAGTAAAAAGAATTCCTAGACTCTACGATATATAATTCCTAAATGACTCAAAACATTTTTTCTAGACACAACTCGGCTGCTAAAACGATCAAGCAATGGGGCTCCTAAGGTCGGGGAAGGCTCTGATTACCAACTTGTAACACCCTTGATGCGACTATAGCTCCCACGTGTCGAGGCATGACTTAGAGACATAATCGCATTGAAGGCATATGTCGCAAGTTAGGCAATCTTCACAACATCCCATGTAGTATGAATAATGAAGGGGAGAACATAGTTGGCTTACACTCGCCATGTCAATCAAGAACATAAATAACATTACATCATCCAAAACACTCATGGCCCGACTACGGTGCCAAAATAGAAGAGAGCCCAACATGCGACACGGTCCCAATCACCCCTAACTGGGCACCACCACTGATCATCGGGAAAGGAAACGTAGTAACGCTGAGAGTCCTCGTCGAACTCCCACTTGAGCTCGTACTCGTCACCTGGAGCGGAATCACCTGGACCTGCATCTAGAGTTATAGTAATCTGTGAGCCACAGGGACTCAGCAATCTCGCACCCTCGCGATCAAGACTATTTAAGCTTATAGGAATGGTAAGGCAAATATATGTGGAGCTGCAGCAAGCGACTAGCAAGTATGGTGGCTAACTTATACGCAAAAGAGAGCGAGAAGAGGAGGCTAAGCACGAGCGAGAAGCTAGAGAACAACCTGCGCAAACATTACTCCAACACCGTGTCCGCTTCCCGGACTCCGCCGAGAAGAGGCCATCACGGTAACACACTCAGTTGATTCATTTTAATTAATTAAGGTTCGAGTTATCTACAACCGGACATTAACAAATTCCCATCTGCCCATAACCGCGGGCACGGCTTTCGGAAGTTCAATCCCTGCAGGGGAGTCCCAACTTAGCCCATGACAAGCTCTCACGGTCAACGAAGGAATAGACCTCCTCCCAAGACGTTTCGATCAGACTCGGTATCTCGGTAATTCAAGACACTTCGACAGGTTAAAACAAGACCAGCAACACCGCCCGAATGTGCCGACAAATCCCGATAGGAGCTGTACATATCTCGTTCTCAGGGCACACTCAGATGAGACTAGCTACGAGTAAAACCAACCCTCAAGTTTCCCCGAGGTGGCCCCGCAGGCAGCTCAGTTCGGACCAACACTCAGAGGGAGCACTGGCCCGGGGGGGCTAAAATAAGATGACCCTTGAGTCTGCAGAACCCAAGGGAAAGAAAAGGCTAGGTGGTGAATAGTAAAACCAATGTTGGGCATTGCTGGACAAGCTTTAATCAAGGCGAAATATCAAGGGGTTCCCATTATAACCCAACCGCGTAAGGAACGCAAAATCCAGGAACATAACACCGATATGACGGAAACTAGGGCGGCAAGAGTGGAACAAAACACTAGGCGAGAGGCCGAGCCTTCCACCCTTTACCAAGTATATAGATGCTTTAAGATAACATAGCAATATAATGATATCCCAACAAGTAAATAAATGTTCCAACAAGGAACGGCCTCCAATCTTCACCTGCAACTAGCAACGCATAAGAGGGGCTGAGCAAAGCGGTGACATAGCCAATCAACGGTTTGCTAGGACATGGTGGGTTAGAGGTTCAACATGGCAATTGGGAGGCTGACAAGAAAAAGGTAGGCATCGTAGCATTGGCATAGCAAGAGCGAGCAAACTAGCATGGCAAAGATAGTAGTGATTTCGAGGGTATGATCATCTTGCCTGCACAGTTGTCAGAGTTGACTGGATCCTCACAAGCAAACTCAACGGGCTCCTCGGTAGCGAACTCGTCTCCCGGCTCTACCCAAACAAGACAAACAAGCAACAAGGATACAATCAACCACGTGCAAGACCAAGCAATATGATGAAATGATGATATGCTATGCGGGATGCGATGCGGGATGCAAAATGCAAGATATGATAGGAAATGCATGAACCTGGCCTCTTCTTGGAATTCCAAGGGTGCCACTGGAAAGATGAGATGAAATCTCTTGAAAACGATATAAAGAACGCCAGAATCGGAGTTACGGTTTGGAAATGGCAAGCGTTTTAAGAATGACACCGGTCTGCAATTTACAGCAAGTAGGCATCTAAATGCGACGAAATGAACATGCTACAGCCACCAAACATGACAACAAAATATATGGCAGGGATTCACACAAGATGCTTAACAAAATACTAGCACTGAGCCACGGCCAATTCATCCATTATGAGGTTCAAACAAGCATGGCAAAAACGCAAATGCAAAACAGATCTCAGACTTAGCGAAGTTAACACTTGTCTGAAATTTCAGATCACGAAGCCCTCTTCGGAGCAGCAAAACAACATGATACATGACCTGATTAAGACAAGTAAGAACATGGCATGGAGCTACTCAACAAGCTTAACAAAAGTCCCTGAGAGACCTGGGGCCAAAAGGCATCACAAAATATACTAATAAGCACACGAACATAGCTAAAACACAATCAGTTTTCAGACTTCGTGAAAACTGAGACATGCTGAAATATAACTCACGAAGGCATGTTTACGAGCTCGATGCACTCACCACGGTGCAAGTCATGGCAAGACAAGCATACATCCTTTAAGAAGGCATAAAATACAAGCTAGACATGGCAAGAACAATGGCATAGCATGCACGGATCAACTACAATAGCATCGGCAAAATCGCAAACGAGTTGACGATCTGCCCAGATTCACAACGAAGCAAAAGTAGAGCTCGATTGACTCAAGCTAGGGTGCTCCATAATTGAAAAAAAAGATATGGATGGATAGAGCATAACAATATTAACACAACTCCCTTACTGATCATCCTCAAAAGAGGCACGGATCACTAGGAAACAAGCTGAACATATGGCATCATGAACTAAATAATCCCAGACTTAGTGAAAACTACTAAGTCCCTGAAAACAGATTTACCGGGTGCCTCACTTTGCAAGCTTGCACAAGTCACCACACACATCCTAAAAATGCATGGGTTGCACCTCTGGAAAGATAACAAGATGCTTAACAAAACATATGAAGGACTCACAGGCATAGCATGCACACAATAATCATGGCAAAAATGACAAAAGTCTAAGATGAACTAGCAGATCTGACAATTAACTCACGAAGCCCTCTTCTAACAGCATTTAGGGAATCAAGATGAACTCAACTGAAAATGATGCAATGGAATTAAATGATTTACTCGTCGAGACGAACATTTTGATATACTATATGTCCAAAACGGTGCTACGGACGCAAAGTTACAGCAGGTCAAGGATCGCATAAAAATTAGGGTTCGGAGGGAAAAAGTCAACCGAGTGGAGTGGATCTCAGATCTGGATCGCACGCGGAACGAGGTTCGCCGGAACAGTAGCTCGTCGGAGATCCGTCGCTGAACTTGGCGCGGAGGGAGGGGGAGGCCGCGGCACCGGCCGAGGGCGTGGAGGGGCGGCGAGGCCGAGGCGGTGGCGGTCGACGCCGGCGATGGCCGAGGCGGCGGACGCGGCACCGACCGGGAGAAGGCGCCGGGGAGCTCCAGCGGCGAGCGGCCGGAGATGGCGGCGCGGTGGCGCCGACCACCGGCGTGGGAAGAGGCGGCGGCGAGAGGAGGGGCCGGGAGGCGCTGCGGCGGCTCGGGCGATGGGCCTCGGGGGCCGTCCCCGGGCCTGGTGGGCTCGCGGCGGCGGAGGCGGTGACTTGCCACGTGGGGGCGCGCGTGTGGCTGCGGGCGGCGGCGGTGGACGCGTCCGGCGCGCGGAGGAGAAAATAGGGTTTCGGGGAGAGGGAGAGATCCGAAAAACGGGGGGTCTATTTATAGGCATAAGTGGAGCTAGGACAGTCCAAATGAGGTGCGGTTTTCGGCCACGTGATCGTGATCGAACGCTCTAGACGATGGAGCAGAGTTTGGTGGGTTTTGGGCCAAATTGGAGGGGCGTTGGGCTGTAACACACACGAGGCCTTTTCGGTCCCTCGGTTAACCGTTGGAGTATCAAACGAAGTCCAAATGATACGAAACTTGACAGGCGGTCTACCGGTAGTAAACCAAGGCCGCTTGGCAAGTCTCGGTCCAATCCGGAAATGTTTAATCCCCACACACGAAAGAAAGCTAGAAATGACCACCGGAGGAGAACGAAGCGCCGGAATGCAAAACGGACAACGGGGAAAATGCTCGAATGCATGAGATGAACACGTATGCAAATGCAATGCACATGATGACATGATATGAGATGCATGAAAACGAAAACAACACACGGAGGCAAAGACCCGAACCCGAGAAATAAATATAACTTAACGCCGGAAACGGCAAGAGTTGGATTACAAATTGGGAAAGTTATACCTGGGGCGTTACAACACTCCACCACTACGAAAAGATCTCGTCCCGAGATCTAGGACTGAAAGAACTCTGGGTACTCAGAACGGAGGTGATCCTCGCGTTCCCAGGTAGCTTCACGGTCGGAATGGTGTGACCACTTGACTTTGAGAAATTTGATTGACTTGTTGCGAGTCTTGCGTTCAGTCTCTTCAAGAATAGCAACTGGGTGCTCACGATAGGAGAGATCTTCTTGGAGCATGAACATTTGCAAAGTTTGAAGGAAGCTCGAGTTGATAGGCGAGGTCGCCTCTCTTGCTGACAATCTTGCTGACAATATTGCTCATCTTCGGCCTTATTACACCTGATCCACCGACTCTTGTGTTGTACATATTTCTATTGATGTATATATTATGATTAGTATAATAAAGCCTACATCCCTGATAATTCAGGGCCTCTGTCATTTCATTTCTGAGTATCTAATTCTTTATTATCAATTCATAAGATCACTTGGGGGCTTCCTGCTCACTGAGCATAGCTATGACTACCCTCTTGATCCGGCTTGCACGCCTTGTTACATATAACATGGGGGCTTCCTGCTCACTGAGCATAGCTATGACTACCCTCTTGATCCGGCTTGCACGCCTTGTTACATATAACATGGGGGCTTCCTGCTCACTGAGCATAGCTATGATTACCCTTTGATCTGGCTTATATGCCTTGTTGCACACGACTTGGGGGCTTTTTTGCCCAAGCTATAAGATTACCAAAGAGAAGTTGCTATAATGTGCATTTCAAACATAGGTAACCTGCCTTGATGGCTTATTAAAGGTCACTTTGGGGCTTCCTATTCAATGAACATAGCTATATGTACCCTTTTGACCGGCTTGGACGCCAAGTGTATTCACCAAAACTTCGGGTTATCCTTCCTTTGTATGTCTACCACTCTAACCAGGTAATCCTGGAATGACCCGCCACATGCTTGATAGTTAATCTTATCAAGACCCTGAACTTGTCAAAGTTAAAATGGAGGTTGGTCATGTGAGGCCTGGCTTACAGGTTTGAATAAAGGATTAGCTCAGTGGTTGTGCAGCCCTTGAATATCACTTGATATTGAGGCTTGGCAACCTATGAAGGCCTTGTTTTTACCCAATTTACTATTTGTTTTGAACTTTGTTTGGGTTCATGTTTTTGTGCCATCTTGACGTATGGCTTAAAATTGATTAGGCCATGTAGCCTTAATCCGTATGACTCATATTTGAGTATATCTGGGGTTTTGATAACCCGGCCTGGCTTTGGATGATAAGTCGCCAGTATGCCTTGATTGAGCACTTGGAATCCTGAGCTCTAAGTCTTTGGACTGTTACCCTGACTGCATCTGGCGTCGTAAGCCGGCAACATGAACAAATATAATAGGTATGTTATTTGTTTAATCTATGAATATACGGGGTTTTGATAACCCACCCTGGTCATGGACTATACAGTCACCAACGGCTTTTATATTGGACATCATGACCCGCCCTAGGGGTAAAACGGCATGGCACATGTTATCTGCTTGTGTGCAGGGAGTATGATGAATATGACTCATCTGAACGATACTATTTTGAGCAGAAATGACGGATCTTTCCATATCAAGATCGGCGGTTTAAAGTGTTATAAAAAATAAACATGCACGATGGCATGAAAGATCATGGTTTTCATCTAGCCTTTTAAAAGGCATCGAGCAGTGATACGTCTCCAACGTATCTACTTTTCCAAACACTTTTGCCATTGTTTTGGACTCTAACTTGCATGATTAAGTGTTATAAAAAATAAACATGCACGATGGCATGAAAGATCATGGTTTTCATCTAGCCTTTTAAAAGGCATCGAGCAGTGATACGTCTCCAACGTATCTACTTTTCCAAACACTTTTGCCATTGTTTTGGACTCTAACTTGCATGATTTGAATGGAACTAACCCGGACTGACGCTGTTTTCAGCAGAATTGCCATGGTGTTATTTTTGTGCAAAAATAAAAGTTCTCAAAATGACCTGAAAATCAACGGAGAATATTTTTGGAATATATAAAAAAATATTGGTGAAAGAATCAAGTCCAGGGGGCCCACACCCTGTCCACGAGGGTGGGGGCGCGTCTAGCCCCCTGGGCGCGCCCCCTGACTCGTGGGCCCCCTGGTGCTCCACCGACCTCAACTCCAACTCCATATATTCACCTTCAGGGAGAAAAAATCAGAGAGAAGGATTCATCGCGTTTTACGTTACGGAGCTTCCGCCCAGCCCTAATCTTTGTCGGGAGGGCTGATCTGGAGTCCATTCAGGGCTTCGGAGAGGGGAATCCGTCGCCATCATCATCATCAACCTTCCTCCATCACCAATTTCATGATGCTCACCGCCGTGCGTGAGTAATTCTATCGTAGGCTTGCTGGACGGTGATGGGTTGGATGAGATTTATCATGTAATCGAGTTAGTTTTGTTAGGGCTTGATCCCGGGCTTGATCCCTAGTATCCATTATGTTCTGAGATTGATGTTGCTATGACTTTGCTATGCTTAATGCTTGTCACTAGGGACCGAGTGCCATGATTTCAGATCTGAACCTATTATGTTTTCATGAATATATGTGAGTTCTTGATCCTATCTTGCAAGTCTATAGTCACCTATTATGTGTTATGATCCTTTAACCCTGAAGTGACAATAATCGAGATACTTACCGGTGATGACCGCAGTTTGAGGAGTTCATGTATTCACTAAGTGATAATGCTTTGGTCCGGTACTCTATTAAAAGGAGGCCTTAATATCCCCTAGTTTCCAATAGGATCCCGCTGCCACGGGAGGGTAGGACAAAAGATGTCATGCAAGTTCTTTTCCATAAGCATGTATGACTATATTCGGAATACATGCCTACATTACATTAATGAACTAGAGCTAGTTCTGTGTCACCCTATGTTATAAAAGTTGCATGAGGAATCACATCCGACATAATTATCCATCACTAATCCATTGCCTATGAGCTTTTCACATATTGTTCTTCGCTTATTTACTTTTCCGTTGCTATTGTTACAATCACTATAAAACCAAAACTATTACTTTTGCTATCATTACCACTATTATCATATTAATCTACTACTAAATACTTTGCTGCAGATATTAAGTTTCCAGGTGTGGTTGAATTAACAACTCAGCTGCTAATACTTGAGAATATTCTTTGGCTCCCCTTGTGTTGAATCAATAAATTTGGGTTGAATACTCTACCCTCGAAAACTGTTGCGATCCCCTATACTTGTGGGTTATCAAGACTATTTTCTGGCGCCGTCGCTGGGGAGCATAGCTCTATTCTTTGAGCCACTTGGGATTTATATCTGCTGATCACTATGAAGAACTTGATAGATAAAAGAACCAAGATTTTTCCCTCAATTACGAGGGGAGGTAAGGAACTGGCATCTAGCTCTGCACTTGATTTACCCTCTGTTTTGAGTAAACTTGCGACACCTACTACTGCTATTCATTCTGATATGTCACATGTTATTGATGATGCCACTTCTACTTTGCATGATACTTATGATGAAACTACTTCTATGCTTGATAATACTGTGCCACTAGGTGAATTTCTTGATGAACAACTTGCTAGGGCTAGAGAGAATGAAATTATTGAAACTGATAATATTGATGAAAATGATGATGAAGATTCTCCCCCTAGATATGAATTGCCTGTTGTGCCTGAGGGTTATGTTATGGATGAAGAAACTGCTAGAGACTTCTTAGCTTGCAATGATAGATATCATCTTAAGTAATTATTAGCTAAGCTTAAAGAAAATCTTTGAATGCTAGAATGAAATATGACCCCGCTTTTGCTACTTCACCTATCTTTATTTACGATAAGGATTATGATTTCTTTGTCAATCCTGAGTTAATTACCTTGGTTGAATCTGATCCTTTCTATGGCTATAAATCTGAAACTGTTGTGGCACATCTTACTAAATTAAATGATATAGCCACCCTGTTTACTCATGATGAGAAAACTCGCTATTACTTTATCCTTAAGTTGTTTCCGTTCTCATTAAAGGGTGATTCTAAAACATGGTTTAATTCTCTTGATCCTGGTTGTGTGCATAGTCCCTAGGATATGATTTATTACTTCTCTACTAAGTATTTCCCCGCTCATAAGAAACAAGCTGCCTTAAGGGAAATATATAATTTTGTGCAAATTGAAGAAGAGAGTCTCCCACAAGCTTGGGGGAGGTTTCTCCAATTACTTAATGCTTTGCCTGATCATCCTCTCAAGAAAAATGAAATACTTGATATCTTTTATAATGGACCAACTGATGCTTCCAGAGACCACCTGGATAGTTGTGCTGGTTGTGTTTTCAGGGAAAGAACTATTGATCAAGCTGAATTGCTATTGAATAATATGTTGAGTAATGAAAATGATTGGACACTTCCTAAACCAACTCCTAAGCCAACTCCGAAGAAAAGGGGTATTCTATTTCTCAGTCCTGAAGATATGAAGAGGCAAAGAAATCTATGAAAGAAAAGGGTATTAAAGCTGAGGATGTTAAGAATTTACCACCTATTGAAGAAATACATGGTCTTGATAACCCGACACAGGTAGTGAAGGTAAATTCTCTCTATAGATTTGATGAAGGTGATATTCCTCGTTATAAGTCTGGTAGCAAATGCTTAGATGAGTTTGATAATTTTATTGTTAAACAAGAAAACTTAAATGCTTATGTTGGTAGACAATTGAAATGCAATGCTGATATGCTTGAACACTTGAGTGATTATATGTCTAGAGTTAAAGGTGAACTTAAACTTATTAGTAAACATGCTTCTATGGTTACGACTCAAGTAGAACAAGTACTTAAGGCTCAGAATGATTTGCTCAATGAATTAAATAATAAGAAAAATGATAATGCTGTTAGAGTTATGACTAGAGGGGGTAAAATGACTCAGGAACCTTTGTATCCTGAGGGCCATCCTAAGAGAATTGAGCAAGATTCTCAGAGAACTAATGTTGATGCACCTAGTCCTTCTAAGAAGATGAAAAAGAAAAATGATAGGACTTTGCATGCTTCTAGTGAACCTGTTGTAGACACACCCGAGAATCCCAATGATATTTCTATTTCTAATGCTGAAACACAATTTGGTAATGAAGATGAACCTAGTGATAATGTTAATGATGATGTTCATGTTGATGCTCAACCTAGCGATAACAATGATGTACAGATTGAACCTGTTGTTGATCTTGATGACCCATAATCAAAGAATCAACATTATGATAAGAGAGACTTTGTTACTAGGAAGCACGGTAAAGAAAGAGAACCATGGGTTCAGAAACCCATGCCCTTTTCTCCTAAACCATCCAAGAAAAAGGATGAGGATTTTGAGCGATTTGCTGAAATGATTAGACCTATCTTTTTGCGTATGCCTTTGAATGATATGCTTAAAATGAACCCTTATTCTAAGTACATGAAGGATATTCTTACTAATAAAAGAAAGATACCGAAAGCTGGAATTTCCACCATGCTTGCTAATTACACTTTTAAAGGTGGAATACCAAAGAAACTTGGAGATCCAGGAGTACCAACTATACCATGCTCCATTAAAAGAAACTATGTTAAAACTGCTTTATGTGATCTTGGAGCCGGTGTTAGTGTTATGCCTATCTCTTTATATCGTAGAATTGATTTGAATAAGATGACACCTACTGAAATATCTTTGCAAATGGCTGATAAATCAACTGCTATACCTATCGGTATTTGTGAGGATGTGCCTGTTGTGGTTGCAAACGTTACTATTTTAATGGACTTTGTTATTCTTAATATTCCCGAGGACGATAGTATGTCTATTATCCTTGGTAGAACCTTTTTGAATACTGCAGGGGCTGTTATTGATTGCAATCAAGGCAATGTCACTTTTCATGTTAATGGTAATGAGCATACAGTACACTTTCCGAGGAAACAACCTCAAGTCCATAGTATCAATTCTATTGGAAAAATTTCAACGATTATTATTGGAGGTTTTGAATTGCCTCTTCCTACTGTCAAGAAGAAATATGATATTCTTATTGTTGGGGATGTGCATATCCCCGTTGAGGTAACCTAGTGTTATTCGAAATTTCTCCAGTTTCATGCGATTCAGAATGAGTTTGTTAACAAGACTTGATCAACCTTGTTAGTGGATTCCTTTTGATGAGCATGAGATGGATTAAGTTAGAAAGCACAACCTTCTGTACCCTTCTTTTACTTTCTCTTATTTATGTTAAATAAAGTAAAAATAGTATTTTCCGTCTGTTTTCTGAATTACCCTTGCAATAAAAAATACCCCGAAAATAAAAGTTCTCCAATTGCTGTGAAAATGAAATATGATTTTTACCAGAATATTTAAGAATTTTTGGCACTGAGAACACACCAGGGGGACCCACCATGTGCCCACGAGGGTGGAGGGCACGCCCACCCCCTAGGCGCGCCCCCTACCTCATGGACCCCACGTGGGTCCCCTCCACTTATTCTTGCACCCACACACTTCGTCTTCCTCCAGAAAAAATCATCCACCAGCTCAAACCCGAGTTCTAGCTCATCTTGCTGCCATTTTCGATCTCCTTGCTCAAAGCTCCATTCACAAAACTGCTTTGGGGGATTGTTCTTCGGTATATGACTCCTTCAATGGTCCAATTAGTTTTTGTTCTAGTGCTTTATTTATTGCAAATTTTGCTGCTTAGGCGACCCTGTTCTTGAGCTTGCATGTCAAATTTATGTGGTCAAAAGTAGTTTTAATGCATGATATAGCCTCTAGACACTTGTAGGAGTAGTTGCTATCAATTTTGTTGAGTTTGGTTCACTTTTATTTTGAGTTACTAAAAATTTCAGAAATTTTCAGAAAAAGATGAAGAGATTTTTGAGGGGCTCATCGAGCCGAAGCTCTAAGGATAAGCAAAGGGAAGAAAATAAGAAGCCCAAGTATAATCTCCCTCGTACTGCGGAGGTTCGGCCGTGTGAATGGCCTTGTGATGAGTTCTTGAGAGAAGCCTGGATTTATGAAGATTTTTATTATTTGGCTGAGAATGCAGGCCTCACCGACTTCCTCCACGACCAGCGTGAACAGTATCTCTTACTCACCAATATTTTTGTGCAAAATTTTCATTTCCATGCTAGGAGATCGCCACCTTCGGTGGAATTTTATTTATATGATGAGCATAAGGAGATGTCACTTTGTGATTTTTGCCGGGTTTGTAGGATACCCTTTGAGGGCAGCATAGAGGAACCACGTCGTAATGATGTGGAGGGATTTATTGATATGATTGCTGTAGGGGAAACGAGGAAAGTTTCCGATGCAAGAATCACTAGCATACATTTTCTTGTTCTACATTACTTTGCAAGATTTGCTAGTAGATGCTTAATTGGTCGCGGGAAATGTGGAAATCTTAGTGCCCCTGATATTGTTATTTTGCGCCATGCTTTGTTTCGTGATACCACTTTCAGTTTAGGCGCTATTGTTGCTAAACGGTTACATCTGAACCGTACAAAGGGTCCCGTCTTGGGAGGCATCTTCGCCCCGCGCCTTGCTGCACACTTTAACATACCTATTAGGCATTATGAGAAAGAGGAAAAGTTGTCGCCTCATATTTTTCTAGATTATAAGAGCATGGTAGCACATGATTTTATTGTTAAGAATAAGAAGAAGATGCTTAACTATAGACTGATGTTTGATAAGGATCACTTTGAGATTATTACCTTGCCTACTCCCTCTTTGTTCAACATATTTTCAGGCACGTACCTTGTTTTGCCGGAGGCCGTTCAGGCATACCAGAGCCTGACATCAGCTCCAGAGCCGGAGCCACTATCTGATCCTCACAATCAGTCCGTTTATCAATGGGACCCGGAGGAGATCGCCAACCAGTGGCACCCCGAAGACCCTCCTTAGTACACCGGAGAGGGCAGTTTTGATCCGTGGGCATAGACCAACTTGGGCCAAAAGCCTAAGCTTGGGGGAGTACGTATTTCTCACCGACATTACATTCATGTTCACACACTCATGCCAGTTGTCGGTGCTCATACATTTTCATTGAATCATCCATGCTAGTTTATTTTCTTTTTAAGCTTTCTTCTTGTGTGTTTGAAAAACATTAAGAAAAACCAAAACAATTAGTTGTAGCTTTTAGCTAGTTTACTTTCCATGCCTGTAGTAGTAGTAATTAAAAAGAAAACCCAAAAAGATTTCTTGTTCTTCTTTTGCTTGTTGGGAGCTTTCCCGTGTGAATAGTTTTATTTCCTTTCTTTTCCTTGGGGTCGAGAGGAGAAGACCATGATGAAAATGTTGAGTGGCTCTCATATGCATTATTGTTGATCTAACAAAGAGCCCATATTACCTTGTCTTCTCCCTTGAATTGAATGCTTGCAGATTCTAGCTTAGTCCAATGCACGTGCACTATTATTATCCACACTATTCGGTTGTGCAAGTGAAAGGCAATAATGACAATATATGATGGACTGATTGAGATGAGAGAAGCTGGTATGAACTCGACCTCTCTTATTTTTGTAAATATGATTAGTACATTGTTCCTGATTCGGCCTATTATGAATGAAACATGTTTGCAATGACAATTAGAGATTATAGTTGCTTATGCCATGCTTAATTTGCTAGGAGTTTATAATGGTTTGCCTTGCGTGCCAACATGCTATTAAAATAGTTGTGATGTGGTATGATAGGGTGGTATCCTCCTTTGAATGATTCGGGTGGCTTGACTTGGCACATGTTCACGCATGTAGTTGAAACAAAATCAACATAGCCTCCACGATATTTATGTTCATGGTGATTTATATCCTACTCATGCTTGCATTCAGTGTTGATTAATTTTAATGCATGTTCATGACTGTTGTCGCTCTCTAGCTGGTCGCTTCCCAGTCTCTTTCTAGCCCTCACTTGTACTAAGCGGGAATACTGCTTGGGCATCCAACTCCATAAACCCGAAAAGTTGTTCCATATGAGTCCACCATACCTTCCTATATGCGGTATCTACCTGCCGTTTCAAGTAAATTTGTTTGTGCCAAACTCTAAACCTTCAAATTAAAATTCTGTTTTGTATGCTCAAATATCTCATGTATCAGCTAGGTCTATCTGTATCTTCCATGCTAGGCGGGTTATTCTCAAGAGGAGTGGACTCCGCTCCTCACTCATGAGAAAATGGCTGGTCACCGGGATGCCCAGTCCCATGCTCAAACCAAATCAAATTAATTGCAAACAAAACTCCCCCAGGATTGTTGTTAGCTGGAGGCACCCGTTGTTTCGGGCAAGCCATGGATTGATGCTTGTTGGTGGTGGGGGAGTATAAAATTTACCATTCTGCTTGGGAACCGTCTATAATGTGTGTAGCATGGAAGATATCGAGATCTCTCGGTTGTTATGTTGACAATGAAAGTATACCGCTCAGAATATTATTCATCTCTATTTCAAAATCGAGCTCTGGCACCTCTACAAATCCCTGCTCCCCTCTGCGAAGGGCCTATCTATTTACTTTTATGTTGAGTCATCATACTCTTATTAAAAAGCACCAGTTGGAGAGCACCACTGTCATTTGCATCTATTATTATTAGTTTACATTGAGTATGACTTGACTGGATCTCTTTTACCATGAATTACAATTTCCAGTCAGCCCTTGATCTTCAGAGGTGCTCTGCATTTATGTTTTGCGGTCTCAGAAAGGGCTAGTGAGATACCATCTTGTTATATCATATTATGATTGTTTTGAGAAAGTTTTGTCATCCGAGATTTATTATTATTGCTCGCTAGTGGATTATGCCATTGATATGAGTAAACACGAGACCTAAATGTTATTGCGAATATGGTTAGCTCATAATCTTTGCTAAAAACTTGAATGCTGGCTTTACATATTTACAACAACAAGAGAAAACAGAGTTTGTAAAAGTTTTTCTTTATCACTTTCAATTTGCCAACTGAATTGCTTCAGGACAGGCAGAGGTTTAAGCTTGGGGGAGTTGGTATGTCTCCAACGTATCTACTTTTCCAAACACTTTTACCCTTGTTTTGGACTCTAACTTGCATGATCTGAATGGAACTAACCCGGACTGACACTGTTTTCAGCAGAATTGCCATGGTGTTATTTTTGTGCAGAAATAAAATTTCTCGGAATGACTTGAAAATCAACGGAGAATATTTTTGGCATATATAAAAAATACTAGCGAAAGAATCAAGGCCAGGGGGCCCACACCCTGTCCATGAGGGTGGGGGGCGCGCCTACCCCCTGGGTGCGCCCCCCTGCCTCACGGCCCCCCTGGTGCTCCACCGACCTCAACTCCAACTCCATACATTCACGTTTGGGGAGAAAAAAAATCAGAGAGAAGGACTCATCGTGTTTTACGATACGGAGCCGCTGCCAAGCCCTAATCTCTCTCGGGAGGGCAGATCTGGAGTCCGTTCGGGGCTCCGGAGAGGGGAATCCGTTGCCATCGTCATCTCAACCTTCCTCCATCACCAATTTCATGATGCTCACCGTTGTGCATGAGTAATTCCATCATAGGCTTGCTGGACGGTGATGGGTTGGATGAGATTTATCATGTAACCGAGTT
This sequence comes from Triticum urartu, assembly GCF_003073215.2. Lineage (NCBI taxonomy): Eukaryota > Viridiplantae > Streptophyta > Magnoliopsida > Poales > Poaceae > Triticum > Triticum urartu. Next base: position 314,638,605 of record NC_053028.1, on the reverse strand, counting down.
AGTTTTGTTAGGGTTTGATCCCTAGTATCCATTATGTTCTGAGATTGATGTTGCTATGACTCTGCTATGCTTAATGCTTGTCACTAGGGGCCGAGTGCCATGATTTCAAATCTGAACCTATTATGTTTTCATGAATATATGTGAGTTCTTGATCCTATCTTGCAAGTCTATAGTCACCTATTATATGTTATGATCCGTTAACTGACAATAATCAGGATACTTACTAGTGATGACCGTAGTTTGAGGAGTTCATTTATTCACCTAGTGTTAATGCTTTGGTCCGGTACTCTATTGAAAGGAGGCCTTAATATCCCTTAGTTTCCAATAGGACCCCGCTGCCACGGGAGGGTAGGACAAAAGATGTCATGCAAGTTCTTTTCCATAAGCACGTATGACTATATTCGGAATACATGCCTACATTACATTGATGACTGGAGCTAGTTCTGTGTCACCCTATGTTATAACTGTTGCATGAGGAATCGCATCTGACATAATTATCCATCACTGATCCTTTGCCTACGAGCTTTTCACATATTGTTCTTCGCTTATTTACCTTTCGTTGCTATTGTTACAATCACTATAAAACCAAAACTATTACTTTTGCTACCGGTACCGCTATTATCATATTACTTTGCTACTAAATACTTTGCTGCAGATATTAAGTTTCAAGGTGTGGTTGAATTGACAACTCAGCTGCTAATAATTGAGAATATTCTTTGGCTCCCCTTATGTCGAATCAATAAATTTGGGTTGAATACTCCACCCTCGAAAACTGTTGTGATCCCCTATACTTGTGGGTTATCAAGCAGCCCAAAAGAATAAGTGTTTTGATGCACATTTCATCCTATGCTATGGATGATAAGCTGGCCCTTGGATTAGTTGTCTTGGCCTTGGCGTGTTTAAGATTCCCGGTTATCTTGTACCGGATCTTCTTCTTCTTCACCCGTTGGATGGAAGTCATATGTGGTCCAATTGATCCCAGTCAAAGCTTTGAAAACAACTTCATCGTCTATAAGGGTTGACGGGTCAATGTCAGGAGAGAAGGTGTGCTTATGTGTGGGTGGGATAAGGTCCACGGCCTCATGAACCGGTGCCTTCACCTTCGTATTTTCAACATCATAAACCGGATGATACTTGGAGAGATCAGTTTCCTCGGCCAATTTTCTTGCAAAGGGACGCATCTCCCTTACTATTTTTGTGAAGTCCTCGGCGCTGAAGGGAGGCCAGTCTTCTTTTAAACTCGGGTAGCCGGTGGCTAGTTCTTCTGGGTCAAAATTTGCTTGCCATGCTTTGCCCGGCTCAGGGCAGTGATGGCACCGGCTCTAGCAGCTGATTGCTTTATTCTTCAACCCTTTGTGGCAGCACAGACAGCTTCTCCAACACTTCCTTGATGAGGGAAGGTGGTTGCTTCTTATGGGTTGCGATAAAGATAGCCTGTTGAGCACCAGTGTCCAGCTGCTCCACAAGGGTATATACAGCCTTAAGCCTGATGCGCATGTCTTGACCTAGTTTGGAGCTTCTGGAGCCTGCATTACCAAATATATTTATAAACTGGCTCAATGGTTGATCAATATTGATGATGAAAGTTTGAAGTACAATATTACTTACCAAAGATGGCCGCTTTCATGCTGTTGATTTGATACTTTAAACCGGACAACTCGTCGGTTACCGGCTTAAGGGCAGCTTCGACATCTTCTGCACTTTTCAATAGAGTTGCCTTCTTGGTGTCCTAGCTGGTTCTTTTAGTGCTAAAATTTTTCTTCAACTTCTCAATATTTTCTAAGGCGGTTGTCCATTCTGACTTGGCCTTTGAAGTTTCTGCTTGTTGGGACTAGATATTTTGCCTCAGATACAGCACTTGAGATTCTTCTATATTCAATTCAGCCGGCAAGATAAGGCGGGTCAGCAGCAGTATATGTTTATGACGCTCACTTTATTTGAAGTCACAAGCATAATACCGGTATTTTACTTGGCACTTGGGGGCTAACGTACATTGCACTTTTTGAAGACAATTCTATGATGATCCGGCTAAAATTCTACAACTATAGTCGGTTCATGGGGGCTACATATTTGGATTTTGTTCATAACTATGGTGATAAGTCCCGGCTTAGCCATGGTGATTAAGCCGGCCCTTGGGGGCTACAGGTGCAAAATTGAGCACTACTATTTGAAGTTTCGACTTAACTTGTCAGTTTAACCCGGCCCTTGGGAGCTACATATGCGAAGTTGAGAACCACAATTTGAAGTGCCAGTTTCAGCTATGCAGCTTAAGCCGACCCTTGGGGGTTACTTGTGTTGATTCTGCAGTTCCAACATGCTATGACATGGATATCAGGTTAAAGAGGCTACCTAAAAGTCCACAACATATTCCATTCTATCATATCCAGTAGACTTGGTGGCTCGCAGAGATATATTTATATGGAGAAGATTGTAGTGTTTACCTCAAAACGTTCCTTCATAAGGTTGACAAGGCTGGCTTCAAAGTCACGACTGGTGTGAAGGCAGTTTAGATAACCAGAGTGAATCCCTTGAGCATTGAACTGGGCATAGCTTTCCAAGTCCAACTTCCATTTGCCCTTATCAATAGCAGAAAATTCTTCTTTGGCGCTGTGCTTGGATAGGACAGTGGGGCTGCCTGGTGCTGTATAAGCCGTCCTAGTGACCATTATGTCTTCAGTCCCCTGAGATGGCTGAGCGGGACTGGGCGGCTTAGCATTCTCCGGGTTAACATTCATGGGGTCCATGGTGACAGGGTGCTCTTCTGGCGACGGATCATCCATGGCTGCTTCTGAAGTTTGATGCAAAGACTCAAACATTGTTTGCTTTTCCGGGTCAGCAACCTTGGGATCTTCAGCCGGTTTATTAACCTTCAGCTTCTTTCTAGGTTTGGCCATAGCATTGAAAATAAAACACACGATGAGATTAGTATACCAATTGAGTAAGGTGTTAAAGCAAGCAGGCTTAAGTGTTCTCACCCAGGAATAGTCTTGAACAGAGGAACCCAAGTCCTAGTGGAATCACCAGATGAAGGGTGAGAGGTTCCCTGATAGTTTGAATCAGAAGGTTTAAGAGGTTGTCGAAAAGACCCGCCTTGGGAAAAGCTAAGTCGGAAATCTATGAAACCTCTGGACGATGCTTGCGAGGGGCCGGCGTGTTGGGTAAGCCTGAGGAGAGAATCCCACTGCCGTTGTTCCGGGTTGTGCGGTGAGCTTCATGATGTTGTTTCTTCAAAAGAAAGTTGGGATCCATATAAGCTAAAGGGTAAGAAAACCTTACTTTCTGGCTCGCTTGTCGAACTTTCTGTCTGGGCAAATGTTCTGAGCCGGAGGAGAGAATAATTACCTATTCATCGTCTGCACGGCTAGCCTTGACATCATCCTGATAGTGATCATTATCAATAAGATGTACAAAAAATGAGCCAAGGGAGTCAATTTTTATCTCCGACTCATCATTATCATCCAAGTCAAATAACTCGGAGGGGTTGGTATTCTTCTTGGCAGGCTTTTTAGGAGCCTTATTCTTTGTCCGGGTCTTCTTTGCCGGTTTGTCCTGAAGTTTCTTATTCCAAAAAGAAGAGTCGGCCTACACCAATCACATGGCTAAGAAAAAATACAAGGGAAGATGATTAAGTTGGAAATAGTTTAAATACTTACAGCTGGCGGTTTGTTGAGAACACAGAAAGGATTTAACCCCATTTTGCTGCAATCTGCCAAGCTCTCGTTCAACAAGGTTTTGGTCATGTCATTGATGTCTTCATCAGTTAGCTCTATCTGGCAGTGGTGTTGGGGATCTTTGACATCTCCAGTGTACTCGCACATTAAGTCGGATCAGCGGCTTAAAGGCAGAATTCTCCATGCGACCCAACATCGGACTAGGTCGATTCCAGTTAAACAGTTAGCCATTAAAGCTCTGATCTTTGAAAAGACGGGCATATATTTGGCCTGTTCTTCTGTACTAATCCGTTCTGGCAGAGGGTGCCTTTGCTAAGCCGGTTTTGACCATAACCCGGCAGAGAATTCTCCCCTTCTGGAGAAGTGTCTTGACAGTAAAACCAAGTTTGGTTCCAGTCCTTGGGATGATTGGGTAATTTGGCGGCTGGGAAGGTGGCTTCTTTCCGCCTCTGAATCGAAATGCCACCTAAATCTAGGCTGGGCCCGTCTGTGAACTTAGTATGCCGGTTTAATTAGTAAAATTCCCTGAATACTTCTACGGTGGGCTCCTGTTGAAGGTACACCTCGCAGAACACTTGAAAGTTGGAGATGTTTGAAACGGAATTGGGCCCGATATCTTGAGGATGGAGCTTGAAAAAGTGCAGCACATCGCAGAACAATTTTGAGCCGGGAGGGGTAAAACCTCGGAGCAGATGATCAGTAAGACAAGTACTTCACCTTGCTTGGGCTCAGGAGGGGTATCTGTGCCTAGGACCCTCCAATGGATGACATCTTTTTTGGCTAAGATGCCTATTTGGACATACTCGTTCAATGTTTCCTCGGTAACCCGGGAAACGACCCAGTTGCATGAAGTGATGGTCTTGGCTTTAGACATTTTTGACTACAAAGGAAAATATTGTCGGGTTAAGGATTGTGATGCAAAGCTGGCTAGTCATCAAAAAGTAAGTGCTATCAATATTGACATGATTAAACTGGAAGACAGTGCCGGGTTATATGGATGGAGAACATATATTGGCGGCTTAACAAGGGGACTAATGATATATGGTGGGTTACGGTTATCATATAAGCCGCCTATACGTTTTCAGTACAATAGTTCCTATGAACCGCCTATAAGTTTACAAGTCTATAAGTGAATTTTTGCAAAGTGATCGACAAACAAGTTCCGCAGGTTGGTTCGATGTTTTTGGATCTACAACAGTTCAGAAAATACAGTAAATTCTAAACCTAAGGTGGCGACAGCAGAAGTATTCATGTGCTCAGATGAGATCCTCTACACAAGGGATATTTTTTGCTACTGAAAATGATGGCTAAAACTATTACCGCATGTCTTTGAAGTTGAAATTCAGATCTAACTATGCAAACTAAGGAAGTCAGAGGAAGAACGCCAACGAACTCCGACAAACTGGGAAAACCCTAGCACAGATCTAACATGAGTCAAAATACGTACCTAGAGATGCCGATGAACCGTGGAGGGGCGCTTCCATGCTCTGGTCGAGGTTAGGTTGATGTAGTTGACGGGGGTGGCGTCGGTCGTCATGAGGAAGGAGAAGAAGAGGCAGAGGCAGGGGTAAAAGTGAAACCAAGGACCCCTGTCCCTATTTATAAGGAGCCGGATAAATGGCATGCGCAGGAATCGAGGAGGCCAAAAAAATGATTATGTGGCTACGCGGACGCCTAGATTTTCAGGAGGCCCATTAAGGATAAAGATTTGATAAGATGTTCTGGGCTTTGTGTGATGTTAATGCGAGGTGATGTCATGGCGGGTTAACACAATTCTGAGATGTGACGTCATGGCAGGTTATAATGAATTGGTAAGGGATTAACGATGGACGATTCTACTAAGTCAAGTACTAAAGATTGATGTGAACAAGTTCAAATCAACCCGGGGCCTAATGTAGGGGATATAACTACTGGGTATGACCCGCCCAGGAAGGGCTGAGTCATGCCACTGGCAGCTTAAGATGAAGAAGCCCAAGAAGATATGAAGATGGCGGTTCATAGAGCTAGATTATTGAAGGCCCAAGACCGGGGGACGACTTGAGGCCCATGGGTGTGAGCCGCCATATGTTTAACTTGTATTGTAAGGCAAGCTTAATTAGTTACCGAGCCGGACACGTTGTGTATGAGCCAGCCGGGACTCTATAAGCCGCCGATCATCAACCTGTATATAAAGGGGTGACCCGGTGGCGGGTTAACTCAAGAAACAACTCATCGAGAACTAGGTCAGGCGTATTCGCTCCCTGGTAATCGAAACCCAAGCAATACAACCTAAAGAAGGAGTAGGCTTTTACCTCGTTGAGAGGGGCCGAACTTGGGTAAACTCTCTGTGTCCTTTGTCCCATTTAACCCCTTCAAGTTAACCTAACTGTGATGGATCTACACCTAAGTCCTTTTGCTAGGGTATCTGCCAAGTTAAATCCACGACATCTTGCATAAGTTTTTTTGAGAAAAATATTTTTCACAACAAATTTGAAGGAGAATTGATATTTGCTTCATCGCTTGACCATGATTTTTTTCTACATGGAACAAGTATCAAATCATCTATCTTGGTCAATTTTGGCATTATTTAGGGCTCATTTATTATATTTAAGTCATGGGGAAAGTCGGTTTTATGCCCCGCCGGAGTTGCATATTCGAATACTGCCACTCAAACTTGCTTATTTCGGTTTGTGCCACTAACGGCTTGGTTGGATACTGATTTTCCCCATAGAGTGCCTTGTCTGGATACCATAACATAACTCACCCCGAGGCAAGATGAGTCTACATCTAAATAAATAAAGGCTTGCATGATACCACATGTTACTACTTATCATAAAGGTAGTAACATAGACTAGTAACATATTGATATTACTACTCTAAGGTACTTCCCACTGATACGTCTCCAACATATCTACAATTTATGAAGTATTCATGCCATGTTTACAACAATTTTATATGGTTTTCGTATGATTTGCATGGAACTAACCCGGACTGACGCTGTTTTTAGCAGAACTACCGTGGTGTTGTTTTGTGTGCAGAAATAAAAGTTCTCGGAATTGGATGAAACTTTTTGATGTTTTTTTTGGAACAAAAGAGACCCCCGAAGCTTTGTGGGAGGGCCAGAAGAGCACGAGAGGGCACAACCCACCAGGGCACACCTGGTGGCCGTCCATGCGCCAGTGGGTTGTGCTCACCTCGAGGCCCATCTTAGCGTAAAACCAACGCCAAAAAATCCTATAAATAGAGAAACCATCAAGGGTTAACCTATATGAGAAGTTCCGCCGCCGCAGGGCTCCGTAGCCACCGAAAAACCAATCTAGACCTGTTCCGGCACCCTGCCGGAGGGGGTAATCTTCTCCGGTGGCCATCTTCATCATCCCGGTGACAACCATGACGAGGAGGGTGTAGTCCACCCTCGGGGCTGAGGGTTTGTACCAGTAGCTATGTGTTTAATCTCTCTCTCTCTCTCTCTCTCGTGTTCTTGAGATGTCACGATCTTGATGTATCGTTGGCTTTGTTAATATAGTTGGATCATATGGTGGTTTCCCCTCTCTATCTTGTTGTGATGAATTGAGTTTTTCCCTTTGAGATTTCATGGTTATCGGAGTGAATACTTCTATGGATTTGAGAACACTTGATATATGTCTTGCAATTGAATACTCGTGGTGAAAATGGGGTATCGTATTGATTCACTTGATATATGTTTGGCATTCAACTTGCGGATTCCCGAGGTGACATTGGGGTAATCTATGCATAGGGGTTGATGCACATTCTTGTCCTTGTTTCTCTGGTAGAAACCTTGGGGCACTCTTGTAGTTCTTTGTGTGGATTGAGTATTATGAATGTGAATATGCTTTGGTGTTATTCTAGTACGAACTCTAGGATAGATCGAACGGAAAAAATAGCTTTGCGTTATTTTAGTACGAACTCTTGAATAGATCGAACGGAAAGAATAGCTTTGAGGTGGTTTAGTACCCTAGAAACAATTCCTATCTTTTGTTCTCCGCTAATAGGAACTCGGGAATGATTCTTCATTACACTTTGAGGGATAATGATATGATCCAACTATGTTAGTATTGTTGAGAGATTGCACTAGCGAAAGTACAGACCCTAGGCCTTGTTTTTAAGCATTGCAACACCGTTTTTGTGCCCGTTTACTATTTGCTACCTTGCTGTTTTTATTTATTCAGATTATAAAAATATATTTCTACCATCAATATTACACTTTTTTCACCATCTCTTCACCGAACTAGTGCACCTATACAATTTTCCATTGTATTGGGTGTGTTGGGGACACACGAGATGGCTTGTATTTGGTTGCAGGGTCGTTTGAGAGAGACCATCTTCATCCTACACCTCTCACGGATTGATAAACCTTAGGTCATCCACTTGAGGGAAAATTGCTACTGTTCTACAAAATTCTGCGCTTGGAGGCCCAACACGTGTCTACAAGAATAAAGTTGCATAGTAGAAATCACCCACCAGTGGCGGAGCTATGAACGGTATGTTGGACGGGCCAGATTTGGCTAAGCTAAAGGGGAGCCTACAAACTTTACCTTGTTTGAGCTAACTTTTCTCTGACACCTACTAATTTAATCATGGATTGAGGGGGCCATAGCACAATTTTTCCTCTGCATAGATCCGCCACTGCTTCCCACTATGACCAGTCTAAGCTATATCTAGTACATTAAACAAATGTTTAGATATAACACTCCCAAAGCAGTACTTGTATACAAATTAACTCATCCCAAGGCAAGATGAGTCTACATCTGAATAAATGAAGGCTTCCATGATACCACACGTTACAACCCATTATAAAAGCAGTAACATAGACTAGTAACATATGCATGTTACTACTATAAGGTACTTTCCACTATGACCATTCTAAGCTATATCTAGTACATTAAACAAATGTTTAGATATAACAGTCCCAATGTAGTACTTGTATATAAATTAACTTTCATTTAATGTATTTTATGAGAGGAAATTTATAAGATGTCCTAGATTTGATGCTAAGATCTGTATCCAGATTAAGATATGTTTCTATTTCGTTGTTAAATATGGTGCCACATCATTCTTTTTCCCATGAAACATTGCTAAGATACAAGCACTCAGAGTGCACTCCCAATGCTGGTTTCTTAGCATGGATTTAGTTACAATGACGATGTGCCACATCAATTAAATATGAGATAAGAGGGTTGTATCTTAGGTTAGTCATAGTGGATAGTAAGTTAGACTAGTAACCTGCATATGTTACTACCTCCATAGTGGGTAGTGTCATAGGTGTGAATAGATCAAACGGAAAGAATAGCTTTGAGGTGGTTTAGTACCCTAGAAACAATTCCTATCTTTTGTTCTCCGCTAATAGGAACTCGGGAGTGATTCTTCATTACACTTTGAGGGATAATCATATGATCCAACTATGTTAGCATTGTTGAGAGATTGCACTAGCGAAAGTATGGACACTAGGCCTTGTTTTTAAGCATTGCAATACCGTTTTTGTGCCCGTTTACTATTTGCTACCTTGCTGTTTTTATTTATTCAGATTATAAAAATATATTTATACCATCAATATTACACTTTTATCACCATCTCTTCGCCGAACTAGTGCACCTATACAATTTGCCATTGTATTGGGTGTGTTGGGGACACAAGAGATTGCTTGTATTTGGTTGCAGGGTCGTTTCAGAGAGACCATCTTCATCCTACACCTCTCACGGATTGATAAACCTTAGGTCATCCACTTGAGGGAAAATTGCTACTGTCCTACAAAATTCTGCGCTTGGAGGCCCAACAAGTGTCTACAAGAATAAAGTTGCATAGTAGACATCACCCAACAGTGGCGGAGCTACGAACGGTATGTTGGACCGGCCAGATTTGGCTAAGCTAAAAGGGAGCCTGCAAACTTTACCTTGTTTGAGCTAACTTTGCTCTGACACCTACTGATTTAATCATGGATTGAGGGAGCCATAACACAATTTTGCCTCTGCATAGATCCGCCACTGCTTCCCACTATGACCAGTCTAAGCTATATCTAGTACATTAAACAAATGTTTAGATATAACACTCCCAAAGCAGTACTTGTATACAAATTAACTCATCCCGAGGCAAGATGAGACTACATCTGAATAAATGAAGGCTTCCATGATACCACATGTTACGACCCATTATAAAGGAAGTAACATAGACTAGTAACATATGCATGTTACTACTATAAGGTACTTTCCATTATAACCATTCTAAGCTATATCTAGTACATTAAACAAATGTTTAGATATAACAGTCCCAATGCAGTACTTGTATATAAATTAACTTTCATTTAATATCTTTTATGAGAGGAAATTTATAAGATGTCTTAGATTTGATGCTAAGATCTGTATCTAGATTAAGATATGTTGCTCTTTCGTTGTTAAATATGGTGCCACATCATTGCTTTTCTCATGAAACATTGCTAAGATACAAGCACTCAGAGTGCACTCCCAATGCTTGTTTCTTAGCATGGATTCAGTTAAAATGATGATGTGCCACATCAATTAAAGATGAGATAAGAGGGTTGTATCTTAGGCTAGTCATAGTGGATAGTAACTTAGACTAGTAACCTGCATATGTTACTACCTCCATAATGGGTAGTGTCATAGGTGTGATAACATAGAGACCAATATTTAGTACTTTGCAGAGTCATTTTTCATTGGGGAGCGTTCTGTGATGATAACATATTGTGTTACTCCATTTTTATCTCTCCTCTTTAATTACTTACCACATCACTTTTTTGCTTACATGACATGCATGTTACAGTGACTAGTCTAAGTGCGCATTTTCCTACATGGTGTGGTTAATGTCTTGATCCGGTGCGGATTTCTCTTTCTTATGTTTCTCTTCTTTCCTCCACTCCATAACTAGGCCATAATGATAAGATACAAACATGATTCCTAAACTAATAAAATGTAGCACACTGAGATGCAACATAAGAAACAATGCATGTGGTTGCCTCTAATTTTCTTCCACCACCTAGAATTACATGATCAGAGTCGATGCATTGGGAGCACCCTAAGACTGGTGTTGGTAGAATTTGTCACATAGGATTTTTTATAATGTGACATGGAAATAAGGGGAGAGAGGTGGGAGAGAGAGGAGGGTTGTGTGTACATGAGACTAACCATAGTGGGGAGTAACTTAGCATAGCAACATGCATATGTTACTGGTCTATGTTACTACCTATAGCAGGGAGTGACATATGTGTGGTCTCATGCAACACTTAATTTATTAGGTTGTAGACTCATCTTGTCTTGATATGTGTGATGTTACCCATAGTGTGAGTAATATAATATGTTACCACTGTCGGATTTTGGGTTTCGGCAAAACCCTTGAGGTTCGAACACTGGGGTGCGCACGAAGATCTCTCCTCCCTCTAGTTCACGGCCTCACCGCAATCTCAAGGCTTAGCGCATCGAACTCGCAAGACAAAGGGACACAAGATTTATCCTGGTTCGGGCCACCGATGTGGTGTAATACCCTACTCTAGTGTGGTGTGGTGGATTGCCTCTTGGGCCGAGTATGAACAGTTACAAGGGAAGAACAACCTCCTGAGGAGAGGTGCTCTTGTGCTTGGTGAGTGGATGTGATACGTCTCCGTCGTATCTATAATTTTTGATTGTTCCATGCCAATATTATTCAACTTTCATATACTTTTGGCAACTTTTTATACTATTTTTGGGACTAACATATTGATCCAGTGCCCAGTGCCAGTTCCTGTTTGTTGCATGTTTTTTGTTTCGCAGAATATCCATATCAAACGGAGTCCAAACGGAATAAAAACTGACAGAGATTTATTTGGGAATATATATGATTTTTGCGAAGAAGAATCCACGCGATACGATGCTCGAGGGGCCCACGAGGTAGGGGGCGCGCCCTGGGGAGGCAGGCGTGCCCCTGACCCTCGTGGCCACCCCGTAAGGCGGTTGATTCCCTTCTTTCGCCGCAAGAAAGCTAATATCCGGATAGAGATCGTGTTAAAATTTCAGCCCAATCGGAGTTACGAATCTCCAGGAATATAAGAAACGGTGAAAGGGAAGAATCTGAGAACGCAGAAACAGAGAGAGACAGAGAGACAGATCCAATCTCGGAGGGGCTCTCGCCCCTCCCATGCCATGGAGGACAAGGACTAGAGGGGAAACCCTTCTCCCATCTAGGGAGGAGGTCAAGGAAGAAGAAGATGAAGGGGCCCCCTCTCCCCTTCTCTTCCGGTGGCGCCGGAACGCTGGCATGGCCATCATCATCATCACCGCGATCTACACCAACACCTCCGCCATGTTCACCAACATCTCCATTACCTTCCCCCCTCTATCTACAGCAGTACACTCTCCCACAACCCGCTGTACCCTCTACTTGAACATGGTGCTTTATGCTTCATATTATTATCCAATTATGTGTTGCCATCCTATGATGTTTGAGTAGATTTTCGTTGTCCTATCGGTGGTTGATGAATTGCTTTGATTGATTTAATTTGCTTGTGGTTATGTTGCTGTCCTTTGGTGCCCATCATATGATTGCGCGCGTGGATCACACCCTAGGGTTAGTTGTATGTTGATAGGACTATGTATTGGAGGGCAAGAGTGACAGAAGCTCCAACCTAGCATAGAAATTGATGCATACGGGATTGAAGGGGGACCAATATATCCTAATGCTATGGTTGGGTTTTACCTTAATGAACATTAGTAGTTGCGGATGCTTGCTAATAGTTCCAATCATAAGTGCATAGAATTCCAAGTCAGAGATGACATGCTAGCAGTGGCCTCTCCCACATAATACTTTCTATCGGTCTAGTAAAGTAGTCAATTGCTTAGGGGCAATTTCGCAGCTCCTACCACCACTTTTCCACCCTCGCCATATTTACTTTATTGCTTCTTTACCTAAACAGCCCCTACTTTTTATTTACGTAATCTTTATTATCTTGCAAACCTATCCAACAACACCTACAAAGTACTTCTAGTTTCATACGTGTTCTAGGTAAAGCGAACGTCAAGCGTGCGTAGAGTTGTATCGGTGGTCGATAGAAGTTGAGGGAATATTTGTTCTACCTTTAGCTCCTCGTTGGGTTCGACACTCTTACTTATCGAAAACTGTTGCGATCCCCTATACTTGTGGGTTATCAAGACCTTTTTCTGGCGCCGTTGCCGGGGAGCAATAGCGTGGGGTGAATATTCTTGTGTGTGCTTGTTTGCTTTATCACTAAGTAATTTTTATTTGCTGTTCTTAGTTGTTCTTTATCTTTAGTTATGGATATGGAACACGAAATACCAAAAAAATTAGGTGTACTTGCTACTCATGGAGATGGGGAACCTCCTAAAACCCTCGATGCTGGTTATGTGAAAAATATTATGTACTACTTTAATAATCCTGAGAAAACCCCATTCAATTATGTAATGGGAGTAACGTTGGATCAACGTGAATACTTTAGGGATTACCGCTTGACATAAAAAGGGAAACTATTATGGGATCAAATTCATATATTGAATTGGTACGCTAGGCAACTATGCTTGAGATATGATTATACTTGTTGCTCTAAGATGAAGCCTCCACACCATCCCTTTTTATGCGAATTTAATGAGAATAAAACCTTAGCTTCTTATGCTAGAGGTATATATGATTACTATGATGTGGAACAAATAGAAGAATTTGTTGCTTTTATGGGTGCTTATGAAATTGAATCTATGTTTAAAGAGTTTGAAGATTTTGATGATTTGGTTTATAGACCTGAAAATTTAGCTATCCTTAAATATTGTTATGAGAATTATGAATACAAGTATGAAATTAATGCACTTATTGAGAAAGTCTCCGCTGTCCAAGAAGAGACTAATATTTTGCAGGAGTCTATGGAAAAAGAAATTGATGAAACTGTGAGCTTATTGGATGAAAAAGATGATGAGGAGAGCGAATAACAAAAGGAGGAAGAGCGGATTAGCTACCCATGCCCACCTTCTAATGAGAGTAACTCTTCAACTCATACATTGTTTAATTTCCCTTCGTGCTTACCGAAGGATGATTGCTATGATGATTGTTATGATCCCGTTGATTCTTTTGAAATATCCCTTTTTGATGATGCTTGCTATGCTTGTGGACAAGATGCCAATATGAATTATGCTTATGGAGATGAACTTGCTATAGTTCCTTATGTTAAACATGAAATTGTTGCTATTGCACCCACACATGATAGTCCTATTATCTTTTTGAATTCTCCCGACTACACTATATCGGAGAAGTTTGCACTTATTAAGGATTATATTGATGGGTTGCCTTTTACCGTTGCACATGATGATTTTGATGAATATAATATGCATGTGCTTGCTACTCCTACTTGCAATTATTATGAGAGAGGAACTATATCTCCACCTCTCTATGTTTCCAATACGATAAAATTGCAAGAAACTGTTTATAATATGCATTGGCCTTTACTATGTGTGCATGAATTGTTCTGTTATGACATGCCGATGCATAGGAAGAGAGTTAGACTTCGTCATTACATGATATATGTTACCTTGTACTCACCACTAAATTACAAATCATTGTTAATTAAAATTGGCTTTGATATACCTTGGGATCCGGGTGGATCCATTACTTGAGCACTATATGCCTAGCTTAATGGCTTTAAAGAAAGCGCTACCAGGGAGACAACCTAGAAGTTTTAGAGAGTCATTTATTTCTGTTGAGTGCTTTTATATAGTTTAAAAACAACAAAAATAAAGAGGGGAACCCAAAACTTTTTCAAAAAGGAAAGCGAAAGTGAGAAAGACAAGCATTATTGAAGTGGGAGCTAGCCTTGAATTTTGTTCATGCTCACAGAAACTTCGTGAATCTTGATTACAGAAACTTTTCAACAAAAATAATTATCCCCTTGTACAATTCCATTGTATTATAAAAATAATGTGCCAAGGTTTGCCTTTAGGATGTTTACATTTGCTTGATGGTTTGTACGGTGCAGGACAGAAACTTTGGCTGTAGTGCGCGATTTTACATTTTTTGCTGGAACGTCAAATGGTTCTGATTCTTTTTGCACTGTATTCCTATACAAATTTTTTATTTTTCCTAATCTTGGCAGAATTTTTCAAGTATCATAAGTATGGTGAATGTTCATATTATTACAGACTGTTCTGTCTTAGACAGATTCTGTTTTTGATGCATAGTTTGCTTGTTTTGATGAAACTATCGATTCATATCAGTGGATTAAGCCATGAAAAAGTTATATTACAGTAGACACAATGCAAAAACAAAATATGAATTGGTTTGCAACAGTACTTAGAGTAGTGATTTACTTTATTATACTAACGGATCTTACCGAGTTTTCTGTTGAAGTTTTGTGTGGATGAAGTGTTCGATGATCGAGAAGGTCTCGATGTGAGAAGAAGGAAGAGAGGCAAGAGCTCAAGCTTGGGGATACCTGAGGCACCCCAAGTAAATATTCAAGGAGACTCAAGCGGCTAAGCTTGGGGATGCCTCGGAAGGCATCCCCTCTTTCTTCAACAAGTATCGGTATGTTTTTGGATTTGTTTCGTTCATGCGATATGTGCAATCTTGGAGCGTCTTTTGCATTTAATTTTCATTTTTATTTTATGCACCATGCTGGTATGAGATAGTCCTTGGTTGATTTATAGAATGCTCTATGCACTTCACTTATATCTTTTGAGTATGGCTTTATAGAATGCTTCATGTGCTTCACTTATATCATTTGAAGTTTGGATTGCCTGTTTCTCTTTACATAGACAAACGCCATTTGTAGAATGCTCTTTTGCTTCACTTATATTTGTTAGAGAGTGGGCATATCTTTTTTAGAAAGAATTAAACTCTCTTGCTTCACTTATATCTATTTAGAGAGATGACAGGAATTGGTCATTCACATGGTTAGTCATAAAATCCTACATAAAACTTGTAGATCACTGAATATGATGTGTTTGATTCCTTGCAATAGTTTTGCGATATAAAGATGGTGATATTAGAGTCATGCTAGTGGGTATTTGTGGATTGTAGAAATACTTGTGTTGAGGTTTGTGATTCCCGTAGCATTCACGTATGGTGAACCGTTATGTAACAAAGTCGGAGCATGATTTATTTATTGATTGTCTTCCTTATGAGTGGCGGTCGGGGACGAGCGATGGTCTTTTCCTACCAATCTATCCCCCTAGGAGCATGCGCGTAGTACTTTGTTTCGACGACTAATAGATTTTTGCAATAAGTATGTGAGTTCTTTATGACTAATGTTGAGTCCATGGATTATACGCACTCTCACCCTTCCACCATTGCTAGCCTCTCTAGTATCGCGCAACTTTCACCGGTACCTTAAACCCACCATATACCTTCCTCAAAACAGCCACCATACCTACCTATCATGGCATTTCCATAGGCATTCCGAGATATATTGCCATGCAACTTTCATCATCATCATATACATGACTTGAGCATCATTGTCATATTGCTTTGCATGATCGTAAGATAGCTAGCATGATGTTTTCATGGCTTTTCCGTTTTTTGATGTCATTGCTACACTAGATCATTGCACATCCCGGTACACCGCCGGAGGCATCCATATAGAGTCATACTTTGTTCTATACATTGAGTTGTAATATTGAGTTGTAGGTAAATAAAAGTGTGATGATCATCATTATTAGAGCATTGCCCCAGTGAAGAAAGGATGATGGAGACTATAATTCCCCCATAAGTTAGGATGAGACTCCGGACTTTACAAAAAAATAAAAGAGGTCAAAGAAGCCCAAATAAAAAAAGAGGCCAAAGAAGCCCACCAAAAAATAAAAAAATAAAAAAACAAAAAAAATAGAGAAAAAGAGAGAAGGGGCAGTGCTACTATCCTTTTCCACACTTGTGCTTCAAAGTAGCACCATGTTCTTCATATAGAGAGTCTCTTGAGTTATCACTTTCATATACTAGTGGGAATTTTCATTATAGAACTTGGCTTGTATATTCCGATGATGGGCTTCCTCAAATGCTCGAGGTCTTCATGAGCAAGCCAATTGGATGCACACCCACTTAGTTTCAGTTGGAGCTTTAATACACTGATAGCTCTAGTGCATCCGTTGCATGGCAATCCCTACTCACTCACATTGATATCTATTGATGGGCATCTCCATAGCCCGTTGATACGCCTAGTTGATGTGAGACTATCTTCTCCTTTTTGTCTTCTCCACCATCATATTCTATTCCACCTATAGTGCTATGTCCATGGCTCACGCTCATGTATTGCGTGAAAGTTGAAAAGGTTTGAGAACGTTAAAAGTATGAAACAATTGCTTGGCTTGTCATCGGGGTTGTGCATGATGTGAATATTTTGTGTGGTGAAGATGGAGCATAGCCAGACTATATGATTTTGTAGGGATAGCTTTCTTTGTCCATGTTATTTTGAAAAGACATGATTGCTTTATTAGTAGGCTTGAAGTATTATTGTTTTTATGTCAAATGATAGACTATTGCTTTGAATCACTCGTATCTTAATCTTCAAGCCATGATTAGATTACATGATCAAGATTATGCTAGGTAGCATTCCACATCAAAAATTATCTTTTTTATCATTTACCTACTCAAGGACGAGTAGGAATTAAGCTTGGGGATGCTGATACATCTCCGTCGTATCTATAATTTTTGATTGTTCCATGCCAATATTATTCAACTTTCATATACTTTTGGCAACTTTTTATACTATTTTTGGGACTAACATATTGATCCAGTGCCCAGTGCCAGTTCCTGTTTGTTGCATGTTTTTTGTTTCGCAGAATATCCATATCAAACGGAGTCCAAACGGAATAAAAACTGATGGAGATTTTTTTGGAATATATATGATTTTTGGGAAGAAGAATCCACGTGAGACGATGCTCGAGGGGCCCACGAGGTAGGGGGCGCGCCCCTGACCCTCGTGGCCACCCCGTAAGGCGGTTGATGCCCTTCTTTCGCCGCAGGAAATCTAATATCTGGATAGAGATCGCGTTAAAATTTCAGCCCAATCGGAGTTACGGACCTCCGGGAATATAAGAAACGGTGAAAGGGAAGAATGTCAGAACGCAAAAATAGAGAGAGACAGAGAGACAGATCCAATCTCGGAGGGCCTCTTGCCCCTCCCATGCCATGGAGGCCAAGGACCAGAGGGGAAACCCTTCTCCATCTAGGGAGGAGGTCAAGGAAGAAGAAGACGAAGGGCCCCCCTCTCTCCTTCTCTTCCGGTGGCGCCGGAACGATGGCGTGGGCATCATCATCATCACCGCGATCTACACCAACACCTCCGCCATCTTCACCAACATCTCCATTACCTTCCCCCCTCTATCTATAGTGTTCCACTCTCCCGCAACCCGCTGTACCCTCTACTTGAACATGGTGCTTTATGCTTCATATTATTATCCAATTATGTGTTGCCATCCTATGATGTCTAAGTAGATTTTCGTTGTCCTATCGGTGGTTGATGAATTGCTATGATTGATTTAATTTGCTTGTGGTTATGTTGCTGTCTTTTGGTGCCCATCATATGATTGCGCGCGTGGATCACACCCTAGGGTTAGTTGTATGTTGCTAGGACTATGTATTGGAGGGCAAGAGTGACAGAAGCTTCAACCTAGCATGGAAATTGATGCATACGGGATTGAAGGGGGACCAATATTACCTAATGCTATGGTTGGGTTTTACCTTAATGAACATTAGTAGTTGCGGGTGCTTGCTAATAGTTCCAATCATAAGTGCATAGAATTCCAAGTCAGGGATGACATGCTAGCAGTGGCCTCTCCCACATAATACTTGCTATCGGTCTAGTAAAGTAGTCAATTGCTTAGGGGCAATTTCGCAACTCCTAACACCACTTTTCCACACTCTCCATATTTACTTTATTGCTTCTTTACCTAAACAGCCCCTACTTTTTATTTACGTAATCTTTATTATCTTGCAAACCTATCCAACAACACCTACAAAGTACTGCTAGTTTCATACTTGTTCTAGGTAAAGCGAACGTCAAGCGTGCGTAGAGTGGTATCGGTGGTCGATAGAACTTGAGGGAATATTGTTCTACCTTTAGCTCCTCGTTGGGTTCGACACTCTTACTTATCGATAACTGTTGCGATCCCCTATACTTGTGGGTTTTCAGGATGCGGCAGAGGATCGTCCCCCTTTCTAAGGTGGTGGCTAGTCCTATTTATAGTGTCCAGGGTCCTCTCCCCAAATATTAGGCGGGAAGGGATCCCACAACGGCCCATTCGAAGGGAGACAACTAGTACAAGCTATCCTGGCAAAAGATGGTCTTCGCCTGCCAAAGGCTCTGGTGGTGACACCGTCCCGGGCTCCACGGTGACCTCCATCCTGCCATCCTACTGGTCTTGGTCTCGTTGCACCGATATGGAAACCTTTGCTTGATTCCCCGGGACTCCACGCCTGCGCTTGCCTCTTTAGCACCAAAGAGGAAAGCGAGGACACTGCACGCACTAGCGCCCGCCTGGCCTTGGTCGTCATGGCTTGCGTCACAAGAACCTCGCGAGGTTCCCCTTGCCTTGATCTCTTCGCCCCTCGTGAGCCACCCTGGTGAGGCCGCCCCCGAGGAAGTCTTGCATCGTCCGCCTCGCGAGGCTTGGCCCCTCGCAAGGGTCTTGAGTGTTTGCTAGTGAAGATAGGCGTACAAGGCCGCTGGTGGAGACACGTCGTGGGCGGCAAGCAGGCAAGTCTAGGGACCCCCATTCCCAGGACACCGACAGTAGCCCCCAGGCCTAAGGCGCGCTCGAACTTGGCTTCGAGGTGAAGCCAAGGAGAAAGTGCGGAGTGCTGCAGGCCCCAACAGCCTGCGGCCTCGCTTGTCGCATGGCGATTGATTGTACGTGGGCGTCTCCGCTTCCCCACGCTGCCTCGGCAACTGCCCAACTTGACGAGTCCCTGCTGCATGCAGAAAAAGGTCATTATTACCTTAGATCGTAGAGGCCGGCGATTGACCTCCTCTCGGCTATAAAGGGAAAGGGGGGAGCGGAGCCCCCGCCGCCCATCTCTTCCCTCGCTCCTCCTGCTCCTTCTTCTTCCTTGCTTCAGCGACACTCATGGCGCCGGCGAAGAGGTTCTTGGCCGCGGAGAAGGGGAAGGCCCGCTAGGAGGGTCGGCGAGGAGGTTCTCAGTCACAGAAAAGGGGAAGGCCTGCCAGGAGGGGCCCGACTCGCCACTAGCCAAGAGGGGGCATGGTTGCCCGCGCAATCACGCCGCGACCCCCGCCGTGGCCCCTCATGGCAACGGCGGTGCCTCCCCGTGCGGCGGGAGTCGCCCAGGTCGTGGCAGTCCCGTGGATGAAGTGAGGCGTGCCATGGTTGCGCGGCCTCCTCGACCATGCTTCCATGCGGCAGAGGTGATGCCGGAGTTCATCGTGTGGTCGGAGAACCCGGCTGGCACTTGGCTTCAGCTCCCGCACTTCTTCCCCGGTGAACTGCTAGCCACGGGTCTGGGCGGTCTCTGGCTACAAGTGGACGCCTGCTGCAGCAAGGCTTCGTGGGTCGTGGTGGAAGTCTCCGCCGCGGGCAATGCAGCCCTGGCCCGCGGCTGGCAGACGTTTACCCGTGCACGTGGCCTGGGCAGGCGGTGTGCCCTCCACTTCAAGTACGACGGCGATGCGACCCTCTACGTGAGGGTATTTGGGGAAGATGGTCACCGCGTCGGGTGCTGCCCCGAGGACAACAACAGCGACGAGGTGCTCAGCCTTGGCAATGGTCGTGACAAGGATGAAGGTTGCTTCGTCCTCGATGCTGGCCGCGGCTCGTCCAGCTACGGCGGCTCCTCCTCCAGCGACAGCTCCAGCTGCGGCGGCTATGACCAGCCGCCACACTCGTTTCGAGGGTGGTAGTGGGTCATCTCGTCACCGCGCTCCAGTGAAGTGCGATGAGGGGTCTGTCTGAGCCTAGGAGAGCGCCATGGGTCCGTCCTCGTGAACTGCTGCGGGGGCATGCGCCACTTTTGTTTTGTTCTTTCCTTCCTGCATTTAAGAAGAAACAAGTATGGGCCCTACAGGGGTGTGTAATGAACCATGATTTCTGAGTTGCTATGTTATGTTTATCGTCCCTGCATCGTGTTGTGGTACCAACGTTTTATGTAGGCGTGTAGAGATAACTTACCTTGATGTGCCTGAAGTAGTTTCCGCCTCATGAGACGCACATTTCCCAGTGCCTGGCGAGGCCTCCTTTGCTAGGAAGGTGTCTAGGAACTGCAAAAATTCATTAGGAAACTCTTATTCTTCCGAATCCTAGTCGCAGGCGCCACCGGCCATGACCCAGCACTTCGTATCGCAGTACCTGAGGGGCACAGATTGAGAGATGTGCGCCAGCTTGCGGGCTCGGGCGAGGGTGCCTCGTGAAGAACAGGAAAAGTGCTCACGAGGGCACCTGTCCAGCCCCCTGCGTGGCATGCAAGGGAGAGCATGGACCAAAACAAAGATCCAAGGAAGAACAGAGGAAAAGGCGATCGAACCAAGAGGACAAGAAAAGCCAGAATGCAAACTTCCATTAAAAAAAAGGGGCAAGCCAACTACGGAAAGCAAATGAAAAGCCGCGTCCGGTACCTAGTCTAGTCTTCTCACCGGCGCGGAACTAGGTGCTGCCACTAGGAGGTGGGAGGGAGCCCCCGAGGCCCGAGGGCGGCACTCCCGAGACTCCGGGGCATGTACAGCCCGACTCATTATTACGTGAGAGTGTCACGAGCGGAGACCTTCACAGGCATGGGACCTTGCTTCACAGGCGCTGGGTCTTGCTTCATGGGTAGAACCTCCGGAGGTGCTGGATGCTCCAAGCATTCTGGATGGGGATCCCGTCCTGTGTCTCCAGGCGTGCGGCGCCAGGCCTTCAGACTCGGGCGATCCTAAACGGGCCCTCCCACATGGGCGAGAGCTTGTGCAGCCCTTCCCTGGAGAGCAACCGCCTCAGGACGAGATCACCCACCTTGAGCGTCCTGGAGCGGACACTGCGACAGTGGTACCGTCGCAGCGCCTGCTGGTACCTTGCCGCTCGGAATGAGGATTCAGGGCAGCGTTCCTCCCCCAGCACAAGGTCCATCCCCCGCATGGCGTCCTGCTGCGTCTCATCAAACTCCAGGACCCGCGCAGAATGGTGCTTGACCTCGTGAGGGAGAACCGCTTCTGCTCCATAGACGAGGAAGAACAGGGTCTCGCCTGTTGGCTTGGTGGCGGTGGTGCGGATGGACCACATCACAGAATGGAGCTCGCCGTGCCAGCCCTTGCCGCATGCCTCAAGCTTCTTCTTGAAGGTCCTGGTCTTGAGGCCCCCGAGGACCTCCACGTTGGCACGTTCGGCTTGAACATTGCTCCTGGGGTGTGCCACTGAAGCGTAGCAGATCTGCGTTCCAAGGTTACCACAATATGCCTTGAAAAGATTGCCAGTGAACTGCGAGCCGTTATCGGTGATGATGCGATTAGGGACCCCAAACCGGCTTACGACACCCTTGATGAACTTGACCGCAGATCCGGCCAGGATGGTGCGGACGGCTTCTACCTCTGCCCATTTGGTGAACTTGTCGATGGCAACGTAGAGGTAGCGGTAGCCCCCAGGTGCTCGAGGGAATGGGCCTAAGATATCTAGCCCCCAGACTGCGAATGTATCGTGGTGGGCGCATGACAGATGCCAAGGGATGACTAAAGAGAGGAGGAGGGTCAAGGGCGCTGGTGGACTCCAGAGGCGAGGTTGGCATGAGCGGGCGTGGGACGCCGTACATACCCAGGTTCGGGGCTCTCCGGAGAGATAATACCCCTAGTCCTGCCGAGTGTAGTTGGATGATCGATAGTACAATGTTGCTCCTGGAGATGTATGGAGGAGGAAGGAAGCTGGCCAAGGCTTGGGCTGCTCCTTCTCTCTGGCGTTGCTATTTTGTGGCTAGTCCTATGCTTAATCGCTTTTCTCTTGTATGTGTTTTCTCTTGCCCTCTTGCTCGTCCCCCCTGTATGATCGCAGGCTCCCGGGGGGTTTTATAGTCCACCCCCCTGGGGGTACAATGGTAATGTTACAAGTCGGTGGCTCCGTATTGTCGGTGTTCGGGGACCCGGGCTGGGCCCCGTTGAGTGCTTGTGGTTCGCCGGGTTCCCCTAGGTGCGGGCCCCGCATGCCTTGGGGGACTGTGCACCGTCTTGTCCATCGTTAGGGCCTGGCCGAGTCGAGTCGCGTACAGTGCTCTCCGTCAGGTTGCCGCTTGCTGTCCGGTGAAGGAGGGGGCACTGTAGCCACGTCGGCCCTGGTCAGCGGGTAGGTGAGGGGCACTGTTGCCACGTTCCTACTGACCACAGGCATGGTCTGGGCACTGTTGCCTCGGCCATCGTTGATTGACGTCTCGTCCCGATCATACGGCCTGGATGGGACGGGAGTGGACCCACCGCTGGATTGCGTAGCACGCCACGGGTGGCACTGGCTTGTTGAGGAGGCTTTGGTCGTGCCGGGTTCGGCTGTCTTGTGCTAGTCGTTGGGGTCGAGTCGACGTGTCTTGCCAGGTCGGCTAGTCTGGCCGGCTTGCGGGGCTTGGCCGGGTCGAGCGACCCAGCCAAGCGCGTGCCGGTATTGAGGGGAGGTGCCAACCCCGCTAATTTTTGAAGAGGATCCGGGTTCCGTTGCCTGCACGGGGTCCATCGCCCCGACAGTAGTCCCCGAAGCTGTGAAGGTCCGCCGTCTTCAGATGAGTGGGCCTTTGCAGTTTCCCCCTTAAGCAGGGTGGATTCTGCGAGCGTCGGGTCCGGCAACACCCACCGTGTGCCGGTTTTCTCGGAAACCGGATCGTGGCATCCCGGCCGTGCCGGCGACCGAGAAGTCTACCGAATCTTGGGGCAATCCCTTGGGCTTTGCACGGGCACCACGTGGTGCCCGGAAGTCGGAGGGGCATGACAGGCCACGTGCGTGACGGGACCGGGCGACGGGCTGGGGCCCACCACCGCGCCCTCGGCCCAAGCCCGCAGATTTATTGCAGCATCCGGGGGCCGGTTTCTTCCCCGGGCAGTTACTGCGCGTGTACGTGCACACTTATTGTGGGGTAGTGGAACGGGCGCGTGCAGACGATCCCACTTCCCCACGTTCAAACCGAGGATTATAAATCGGGGGCAGGGGGCAGCGGACATTATTCTTGCGCGCCCTCCTGTCCCTTTGCTCTCGCTCCGCTCTTTGCAACTGAAACACTGCGGCGCCCGCTGCTCCGAGCAGAACTCCTTCACCGTCCATCTTGCTTCTTCTTCCTTTGATCATGTCGCTGCCATCGGGCTCCTGGATGGGTTCGAATGTCACCTCCGAGGACATCACCCAACTCCGGGCGACGCGACGCCTGCCTTGGGAGATGGACGTCGGCGTCCGCCTGCCGCGCGGTGAGCAGAGGCCTCGGCCTGAGGGGCAGGAGCGCGTGGTCTTCCTCACGCACTTCGAGCGCGGGTTCGGGCTACCGGCGAGCACCTTCTTCCGCGCGTTCCTGGAGTTCTTCGGGTTCCAGCCGCATCATCTTGGCGCCGGCGCCATTGTCCTGCCCTCCGGCTTCGTCACCCTTTGCGAGGGGTACCTGGGGGTCGAGCCTACGATCGACCGCTGGGCGCGCTTCTTATCCTTGAAGTAGCAGGGCCCGTCGGCCGGGGAGTTCGCCGATTGCCGTCGTCATCTCGAAGCGGTCGGGGGCGGATTTCCGCAAGATCCCGCTGGAGGATTCTGCCAAGAAGTGGCAGAACTCCTTCTTCTATGTCCACAACCTTGGTGCGGATCGCATCAACCTTCCGGCCTTCGCCATCGCACCGCCACGGGCGAAGACGAACTGGGGCTACTCGCTCAGGCGCCCGTCATAGGAGATCGTCAATCTCTGCGAGCGGGTGACGGTGATGAGGATGCAGGAGGGGCTCACCGGCACCGACCTCCTCGCTGTGTTCATCATGCGCCGGGTCCTCCTGCCTCATCGATGAAATGGTCGTCCTTCAAGAACCCAACCGCATGGGGTCGACGCGACTGTCCGCGGAGCAGATCATGCGCGGCGTGAATGACATCTCCGAGGCCAACCTTGGGGAGGACTGGCGGTTCGGCAAGGTGCCGCACAGCCAGTCGAACCCGGTGCCGCAGGTGAGTGTCTGGTCTTCTGACTTTGCTGCCGCGCACCTTCTCATCCGTCCTGACGCGACGCGTGGGGTACTTCTGAACGCGATTTGGCATCCTTACGTCCGGGCCCCATTGCAGGTGACACCGGTGGCACCAGAGGAGCCCGCGGCTCATAGGGGAGAGGAGGAGGCCGAGTCCGACGCCGGCGCTGGGCGTCGTGCGGGTAAGTCTCGTGTTTTTCTTCATGTGTCTTGAATTGCTGACCGCGGCACGAAACGGTCGATGCTGACGCCAGCTGTCAGTGTAGTGGCGTTGGGCGGGGGAGGCGGCGACGCGGGCGGAGCCGGGTCCTCGCATGAGGTGGCGCCGAGCCGCCCGCATGGGAAAGACAGCGTCATGCCGCGACCCCAGGCCTCGAAGTGCATGACGGACCCAACCGGGGCCGGGAGGCCGGCCAAGAGGAAGTGCGGCGGCGGGGACCGGGGGGCAACCCTGGTCCCGGTCTTGGCGGGGTAAGCTTCATCTCTCGTTTGCGCTCAGATTTTTTTTTCTTGAGCTAGTCTTGTTTCTTTTCTGCTCATTCTGTCTTCTTCCTCAGGTCTCCAATTGCGCTGGCAAGGGTGGTGGCGGAAGCCGCGGCCATCGAAGGGGCCGCGTTATGCAGGAGCCGGTCCGACCTCGCCGAACAGGCCGAGGTGGAGGGACGGGCCGACTCGGACCTCAGCCTGGATCCGAATGACGCCGAAGCCTTGGCCTAGCGGGACAGGAACCAGTCTGAGGCGGAGCTGGAGGCGGCGTCGGTCCGTGCTTGGACCAACGCAGCGGCGGCGGGGGCACGAGCCGGCGCGGAGCCGGCCTGGCGCGAGATGCCGGAGGGCACCGTGGTGGCGGCGACGGTCTTTGAGCCGTCGTCGGTGAGGGAGCGCGGTCGTGGAGGCCGGGCTGAGGTGGTGATCCCCGTCCGGGTGGTCGTGAAGGTGGCGGATGACACCCCGCCGCGGGCCGTCATGGTCAAGTGAGCGGGGACTGATGGTGGTGGAGGTGGCGTCGTTTTGGAAGAGACGCCGCGGGCGACGGTGTCGGAGGCGCCGCCAGTTTTGGAGGAGGCACCGCGGGCGGCGGTGCCGGAGGCCACCCCGGCAGCTGGGCCGGAGACGGTGACGCAGGGCGTCCCAGGGTCCGGGTCAGAGACGGCGACGCAGGGCGTCCCGGTGTCCGGGTCGTCGTCGGCGCTGGGAGGGGCGTCGCAGGAGGTGCTGGCCGCGTCGCGAGCGGCCAGGGGGGAGTACGCCTTGGTGCCCCGGCAGGGAGGGTGCCGAACTGCCATGCCGCCGGCACCGTTGTCTTCGGGCCTCAGACCCAGGAGGAGGCGGCGCTGTACGCCGTCAGTCGCCGCCTGCGAGGCCGGACGGAACGGCTCGAGGCCTTCGCCCAGGCCGAGGTGGAGCGGACACGTGACCTGGAGCGCGCCGTTCTGGTAAGTCTTCTTGTAATTTCTTCTTTGTGGGGTGCGCCAGCACACCCACTGGTTGTAGCCCCCGAGGTTTGGGCCAACTACGTAGTAGTTGGGTCGAATCTTTAGAGTGTTGGCCTTGTTCTGATTTCTGCTTTCTTCAGCATCTCGACGCCTTCTGGGTCGCCACCTACAATCGTCTCCTGGGAAAGCACCGGGAGCTCATGGAGCAGCTTGCCGCCAAGGAGGAGGAGCTCCGCATCGCCGCAGGTATTCTTGTGCTCTTTTCTAGTGGGGGCGCGCTAGCGCACCCGCTGGGTGTAGCCCCCGAGATTCGGGCCAACTGTGTAACAGTTGGGCCAAATCTTAAGTCTTGCTTTTTTCTTCTG
Organism: Triticum urartu; assembly: GCF_003073215.2. Taxonomy (NCBI): domain Eukaryota; kingdom Viridiplantae; phylum Streptophyta; class Magnoliopsida; order Poales; family Poaceae; genus Triticum; species Triticum urartu. The sequence goes on along the minus strand of NC_053028.1, from coordinate 314,612,051 downwards.
CTGAGTCCTTTTTTTCGCAGCCAAGGCACTGTCCTGGCGGACTCGTCTGCTCCGGGCCGGTCATCACTACGACCATCTCGTTGCCGACATCGACCGTCTTGGCATCATGGCGGCGCAGGCGAGGGCGGAGGCGGCTGCGGCTCGGCGGTCTCTCGATGAGGCCAACTGGCTGCATGAGCAGCTGGCGGGTCACAAGAGCCGCGTCGAGGCCGAGGTGGAGCTCCTTAAGGCGGAAGCTGCGAAGGTGGCAGAGGCACAGCAGGCCCTGGTGGAGGCGGACTAGCGGCGCGGCCAGCTGGCCGACGACAAGGGCCGGCTCCAGGCCGAGGTGGATCGCCTGCGGGGGCAGGTCACCACGGCTGAGGGGGCCCGTCGGTACGAGGCCCGCCGCCCCGAGGCGGCCGATAAGGCGGCCGAAGGCAAGGACGCCGAGCTGAAGGCAGCCCTTGCCAAGGCGGCCGATCTGGAGAAGGCGCTCGAGGAGCGCGACCGCACCATCGAACGGGAGCGGCGTGGTACGTTGCTTGAGGCACAACACCTGGAAGAGTCCTTCTCCAATAAGTGCTTTTTTTGTCGTTTGCCGGGTCGGGATCCGGCCTTTCTTCCTTGTTGTTCTTCTTCTAACTCGCTTCTTCCTTTGCGGCAGGGGCCTTCCCGGAGATGCAGCGGCTGGCAGAGCAAGCCGTCCGCTATTAGCGCGACCCGACCGGCGTCGTTGGGTCCGGGACGGATCCGCGGGTGGCCTGGACCTTCCCGGAGATCATCGCCGCCGCTGAGGCCCGCCTGCAGGTCCTGGGAACGCAGTTGGGGCGGCTGTCCCAGGCTGGCAGCGCAATGACGGCGACCCTATGGCCGGACTCCGTCCAACCGAGCAGCTTCTCGCGCCTGGCGCGTTGGTTGGAGATGGGGCCGGACCGGCTTGGCGAGTGGCGCGTCTCCGCCGCTCGTGCCGGTGCTGAGATGGCGCTCCGGTTCGCGCTGTCCTGGCATCCGGACCCGCAACTCGATGTGTTGATGGGCCAGCGGGCCGGTTCGGAGCAGCTCTTGCAGGAGCAAGCCGGCCGGATCGCCTCCCGGGCCAGCTACATCGCCGAGTTCGCCTTCCACGACGAGTTCCATCCGGAGCGGACGGAAGACGGCGAGGCCGAGGATGGCGACGACTACGGCTTGCTCCTCCATGATCCGGAGGGGAGCTCGGAGGAGACGGGCGTCTACCGCGAGGCGGGTGCTGAGGAGGACACCGGCACCTTGCTGGACCCGGAGGCCGCCAGGGGAGAGCCGTCGACGTCGGGACGCGGCGCTGGAGATGCCTGAGACACTTTGTTTAAAATCTGTTAAATAGCAGGTCCACCCACCCACTGGGGGTTTTAGGGTGTAATGAACTCGGGCCGTGGGCCTTTTCTTGAATACTTGTGTAGATGTCGTGGGTGCTTTTGCTTTTTGCCTTCCATTTCTTGGACCGATTTCATGCGTTTTTCCATTCTCAAACCTCCCCCCGCGAGTCAGACGGCCGAGGCTCCGGTCCGTGACAAGGAGTTCGGTTCTTTGAGAGGAGCGCACATGACTTGGGTCCCTCAAAACATTGAGCGCGAGCGAAACACCCACTGGGCCAGCTGGCGGCAATCCGGCGAAGCCGGTTGGCGAGCAGCCGGTCGTGCGACTGTTCATTTGATGAATGGTGGGCCGGGTTGATCGACCCGACATCCTTTGACTTAGTGTATGAAGCGTAAAGGAGCTTTGGCCCGTTGTGCTTGCCAGCCGACAGCCAATGCTGGATCTGTGGCTTTAGGGCGAAGTGGGGGATCGCGACATCCTAACTTTATCAGGAATCACCAAGTAAGGCGGCAGGGTGGCGACCGAGCCGGCCAGCCCCCGAGCCCCCGGGTCAAGCGAGTCGGACCGGTGGCCGGGTTCAGTGGTATAGTGATGCAAGAAAATGGGGACACAATAAATTGGTCGACAAAAGGCAGCCCCCGAGTCTCGTTCGGGGACCCCATGGTTTCATGCGTTTACAAAAGGCGACGATACATACGCTCGTGCGGCTAACTGTAAAACTGGCGGAGGAGTTCCGCGTTCCACGGATGGGTCATTTCTTCACCGGTGGTGTCCTTCTTGCGCTTCCTTGACTTGCGTGCGTCGATGAGGTAGTAGGCGTTGCGGTCGCGCAAGGCCCTGCTCACGATGAATGGGCCCTCCCATGGAGGGGACAACTTGTGCTGGCCTGCCTGCTCTTGGACGAGTCGGAGGACGAGGTCGCCCTCGCGGAACGCGAGGGGCTTGATCTTCTTGCTGTGGTAGTGCCTCAGGCCTTGCTGGTAGATGGCTGAGCGACTGAGCACCAGGAGGCATGCTTCTTCGAGAAGGTCGACGCCATCTTCGCGGGCTTCTCTGGCTTCGGCTTCGGTGTACATCGCGACACGCGGCAAGTCAAACTCGACGTCGGTCGGGATGAGGGCTTTGGCTCCGTAGACGAGGAAGAACGGGGTAAACCCGGTCGACCGATTCGGCGTGGTGCGTAGACTCCAGAGAACGGCTGGCAACTCATCAAGCCAGCTGCCGGGTGAGCATATGAGTGGCTCGACGAGTCGCGGCTTGACACCGGACATGATGAGTCCATTGGCCTGCTCGACCTACCCGTTGGACTGCGGATGCGCAACGGAGGCCAGGTCGAGGCGGATGCCAGAGACGGAGCAGTATTGCTCGAGCGCGCCCTTGGCGAAGTTGGTGCCGTTGTCGGTGATGATGCTGTTCGGCATGCTGTAGCGCACCGCTATGACCTTGATGAACCAGACGGCTGTTGGACCGTCCAGTTTCTTGATTGGTCTTGCCTCGATCCACTTGGTGAATTTGTCCACTGCCACCAGCAAGTGCGTCATGCCGCCTCGAGCGGTTTTGAAGGGTCCCACCATGTCGAGTCCCCAGACCGCGAAGGGCCAGGCGATCGGTATGGTGCGGAGTGCTGACGCCGGCTGGTGGCTGCGTTTGCTGAAGCGCTGGCATCCCTCACACTTGAGGACGAGCGACTCGGCATCTTGGAGGGCTGTGGGCCAGTAGAAACCATGGGGGAACGCCTTGGCCACCAGGGATCGTGATGCGGCGTGGTGCCCGCACTTGCCCTGATGTATGTCGAGGACGATGTCGATGCCCCATTCCTGCTCGACGTAGCGCTGGAACACGCCGGTGGAGCTGCGCTTGACAAGCTCGTTGTTGATGATGCTGTAGGCGGACGCCCGGCGCTGCACTTGCCGAGCTTCAGTCTCGTCCATGGGGAGAACCCCGTTCTCCAAAAGTTCTGATATTGGGAGGGCCCAAGATGGAGCCATAACCACGGCGAAGACGGCCACCAGGGTGGGTTCCGAGTCGGCAGCCCTCGAGCCGGGTTGAGCAGCCCCCGGGTCGGGGATGGCGACGGCCGGGTCCGGGGCGATGGAGGCCGGGTCGAGCTGAGCAGCCCCTGGGCCGGGTTCAGCAGTCCCCGGGCCGGGTTGAGGTGCGGCCGGGTTGTCTGGAATGTGGATGGACTCGGAGTCCGGCGATGGCTTGACGGATGGCTTGCACAGGTGCTCGAGGGAGACACTGGACGGGATGGCTTGTCGTGACGAGGCGATCTTGGCGAGCGTGTTGGCTACTTTGTTCTCCGTGTGTGGGACGTGGAGGAACTCGCAGGCCTCGAAGGATCCGGACAGCTTCTGGACGAGGAAGCGGTAGCTTGCCACATTGGAGTCGCGGGTGTCCCCTTCGCCGAAGCACTACTGCACCACCAGGTCCGAGTCACCATAGCACAGGATGCGCCGGATGCCGAGTTCCTTGGCAAGCCGGAGGCCGTGCACAAGGGCTTCGTACTCGGCGACGTTGTTGAAGGCGGCAAAGTGGATCCGGAGCGCATAGCGGAGCCGGTCGCCCTTCGGTGACGATAGTACGATGCCGGCCCCCAAGCCAAGTCGCATCTTGGACCCGTCGAAATGCATGCGCCAATGCGTCGAGTCGGGAGGCGGCGGCAAGTACTGGGTCTCAGTCCAGTCGACGAGGAAGTTGGCCAGGGCTTGAGACTTGATCGCGATGCGGGGCTCATAGAGGATGGTGTGGCCGGTTAGCTGGATCGCCCACTTGGCAACCCGGCCAGAGGCATCCCGGCACCCGATGATTTCTCCGATAGGCGCCGTGCTGACCACAGTGACAATGTGCTCTTGGAAATACTGCTTCAGCTTCTTGGCGGTGAAGTACACGCCGTAACACATCTTCTGGTAGTGCGGGTAGTTCTGCTTGGAGATGGAGAGCACCTCGCTCAGGTAGTAGACTGGGCACTGGACGGCTTGGATCTTGCCCTTCTCTGGTCGCTCGAACACCAGCACCGTGCTGACCGCCCGCGAGGTCGCGGCTATGTAGAGCAACAGCGGCTCCTTGTCGGTCGGCGCGGCCAGGACTGGTGCGGTGGAGAGCATGCGCTTGAGGTCTTAGAAGGCCTCGTCTGCCTTGCCATTCCATTCGAACGGGCTCGTCTTCTTAATCAGCTGGTACAGGGGTAGCACCCTCTCTCCCAACCGGCTTAGAAACCGGCTGGCCGAGGCCAAGCATCCGGTGAACATCTGGACATCGCGCAGCAGAGCCGACTTGCGCATGCGCTCGATGGCCTTGATCTTCTCCGGATTCGCCTCAATGCCGCGTTCCGAGACGAGGAAGCCGAGTAGCTTTCCGGCCGGGACGCCGAAGACGCATTTTTCCGGGTTAAGCTTGACCTTGTATTCACGGAGGTTGGCGAATGTTTCCTATAAATCATCGAGGAGCGTGAGGTGATGCTTGGTATTCACCACGATGGCGTCCACGTATACGTGGATATTGCGGCCAAGTTACGGCAGCAGGCATTTCTGCATGCAGCGCTGGAAGCTGGCACCAGTGTTCTTCAAGCCGAATGACATGGTGATGTAGCAATACGCCCCAAAGGGCATGATGAAGGACGTCTTCAGGGCATCGGCCGGGTCCAGCTTGATCTGGTGGTAGCCGGAGTAAGCGTCTAGGAAGGACAGGAGCTCACACCCCGGCGGTTGAGTCGATGACTTGGTCGATCCACGGGAGGGCGAATGGATCCTTGGGACAGGCCTTGTTGAGGCTGGTGTAGTCGATACACATGCGCTAGGTCTTGTTCTTCTTCAGGACGAGGACTGGATTGGCCAGCCACTCGGGGTGACACACTTCCATTATGAAGACAGCTGCCAAAAGCTTGGCGACCTCTTCACCAATGGTTCTTCTCTTCTCTTCGGAAAATCGTCGTAGGAGTTCACGGACAGGCTTGGCATCCTTGCGGACGTGAAGTTTGTGCTCGGCGTACTTCCTTGGGATACCCGGCATGTCCTTGGGGGTCCATGCAAAGATATCCCAATTCTCATGGAGGAAGTCGACGAGCTCGCCTTCCTATTTTCTGTCGAGGCAGGCGCCTATGACAACGTACTTGGTGCAGCTGGGGTCTTCTGGGTTGAGCTTCACTTTCTTGGCCTCCTTGGAGGGCTTGAAGGCGGCCCCGTCGGCCGGGTCCGGGGTCAGGATCGACGCGGCGGACGCCTCGCCTGCCAGGGCGACGATCCGGTCGAGCTGGCGCCGCTCCTCGGCAATGACCAGCGACTCGGCCAACTTGGCACCGTCTCGGACGCACTCTAGGGACTTGCGGTAATCGCCGGTGATGGTGATGAGGCCCTTGGGACCCAACATCTTCATCTTCAGGTACGCGTAGTGGGGAACCGCCATGAACTTGGCTAGCGCGGGACGGCCCAGCAACGCGTGATACGTGCTGGACAGGTCCACCACCTCGAACCAGATTGGTTCGTGCCAGAAGTGGTTGCTGTCATCGAACAGGACATCTAGCCGGAACCGGCTAATGGGGGAGCAGGAGAGACCGGGCACGATGCCGTGGAAGATCGTTCGGGTCGGCTCCAGGTCCTCGGCCTTGAGGCCGAGCTTGGTCATCGTGTCACAGTAGATGATGTTGATGCTGCTGCCGCCGTCGATAAGGACTCGGGAGAACTTGCATGTGCGCCGCGCGATGATGGGGGGTTGAGGACGAGGGCGTAACCACCCGGGCTCGGCATGACTGTCGGGTGATCCTCCCGGGTCCAGGTGATCGGGCGATCCGACCAATGCATGAACTCCAGCTTGGCCGGGACGACGGTGTTCACCTCTTGCTGAAGGAGGCGCTCGCTGCGCTTGTCGTCGCCGAGGCTGGCGAAGACAATGTTGGTCACGTTTTGGTCCAGGTAGGCGTCGTCGCGCATCGCGACACCAGCTGGAGGCGGCGGTGGAGGCAGAGGCGGCTGCCCCGGGCCTGGAGCCGGAGCCGGAGGGGGCGGGACGTCGCCCCTCAAGATGTGCTTCGTGATGGCGCACTGCCGAAGCATGTGCGTGGAGGGTTTTGCGATGCTGTGGTGCTTGTAGGGGGCGTCGAGTATCTGCTCGAAGCTCATGGTGGGTTGCCATGCCGTCTTGCCGGTTTGCCGACCCTTCGCCGCAGGGTCCGCCGCGGGCTCGGTGGCCACGACGAGCCGGTTGTCGTGACGCGGTGCCGGCTGGTCAGCCTTGCGCTTGTTGTTCTGGTGATGCTGCTGCCGGCTGCTTTCGCCGGTCGGCTTCGGAGGGGGAGCCGGCTTCGACTTGCCGGCTTCATCCAGCGCCACCTGGATCTTTATGGCGGAGTCGGCGTTGGCGTACTTGTCCGCCGTCACCATGAGCGCGGCCATGGTGGCCGGCTCGGAGCGTAAGAGCTTGTGCTTGAGGAGGCTGCCATCTCGGCACCCGCTGACCAAGTACTGGATCGCCTGGACTTCATGGACGCCCTCGCAGCTATTCTGGAGCTCTGGCCAGCGTGCGAGGTACTCGCAACTGGTCTCTGTAGGCCCTTGCACGCACATGGCGAGCTGGCTAGGGCGGCCGGGTCGCTTGTAGGTCCCCGTGAAGTTGCAGACGAAGGCTTCCTCAAAGTCCACCCACGTGTTGATGCTCCCCATCGGCAGGCTGTTCAACCACGTGTGGGCCGACCCTTGGAGCATGAGCGGTGCGTAGCACACGGCGAGACGACGATTGGCACCGGTGATGCCAATGGCAGTGGTGTAGTCGGTGAGCCAGTCTTCTTGCTTCACTGTCTCATTGTACTTGGGGGTGTCGCGGGGGAGCATGAATCCTTTGGGGAAGGGCTCCTCTCGGATGTATGGGCCGAAGCACGCCGGCCACATAGCGCCGCTCTCCTCCACCTCCAGGGAGAGAGCGAGCTGATCCAGGCGGTGGCGAGCATCGGCATCGTCGATGGGGCGCGGGCCGAGTCGACTTGTGGCCAGGCCATGGGGGGGCCAGGTCGGTTGGAGCCGGACGCCGGCCATGCTGGCCGGGTCCGTGCTGGATCTCTAGGACGGGCTCGTCGCCCAATCCGCTGGCGGCTGTAGCGGCCGGGTCGCACCGAGTCCGGGCTCGGCCGGAGTGCGCCTCGCCAGGTGGCGAGGAAGCGGTGTGCAGAAGTTCGCCGGATCCCGCCAGCTCGACGAGCTGCTTGAGGCGGTCCTACTGGGTGTTGGCGGCGTGGAGGAGTTCGCGCATCCGCCCGATGCGCTCTTTCAGTTCCTCACCCGTGAGCTGGTCCAGGCCGGCTGCGGCTACCTGGGCAGCGCGCATGTTCTTCGCTGGGGTCTCATACATGGTTGGGACGGCGCCGAGGGCCCGGCCGAGCGCTCCTCCCCGGGCATGCACATCGGTGACCTGGCTTGGCTTGGCCGCGACGGGCATGAATCCGTAGGCGGCATCGCGCTCCAGCTGAGCGGCGTCTAGGCGACGCTGAGTGGCGGCGAGCATCTCGGATAGGTCGAGCATATGCTGGCACCTTTCCTCGAGCTGGGCTCGGGCCTCAGCGACGTTGGTGGCATCGACGTCGGTGCCGATGGGGATGTGGAGGCTCTACATTGCGGCGCGCAACGGATCGGACGACTTGATTCGATCCGCTGCGGCCCTGGCTTCGGCAGCCTTCCTCATCTTGCTCACGAGGAGGAGGCGCCGTCGCTGGTGACGAAGACCTCCACATGGACGTCCATTGCCTCGGCGGAAACGCCGCCGCCGAGTGAGAGGGGAGAGTCGGAGTAGCTGAGCACCTCGCTGGGGTACTCGTCGGCCGCGAACACATCGGAGATGCGCAGCGTGGCGAAGGAGGCGGCAAGCGCGCCGACGACGTCGTCCGCCAGCGCGACGGACTCGTCGGTGTAGGAGAAGGGCCCCATCTGAAGCATGCTCCTGGCCAGCTCCTCGAGCTGCCCCACGGTGGGCGCCAACTGTCATGGTGGGTGCACGACAGATGCCAAGCCATTACTAAAGAGAGGAGGAGGCTCGAGGGCGCTGGTGGACTCCAGAGGTGAGGTTGGCATGAGCGGGCACGGGACACCGAACATACCCAGGTTCGGGACTCTCCAGAGAGATAATACCCCTAGTCCTGCCGAGTGTAGTTGGATGATCGATAGTACAATGTTGCTCCTGCAGCTGTATGGAGGAGGAAGGAAGCTGGCCAAGGCTTGGGCTGCTCCCTCTCTCCAGCGTTGCTGTTTTGTGGCTAGTCCTATGCTTACTTGCTTTTCTCTCGTATGTGTTTTCTGCTTGCCCTCTCGCTCATCCCCCCGTATGATCGCGGGCTCCCGGGGGGTTTTATAGTCCAACCCCCCCAGGGGTACAATGGTAATGTTACAAGTCGGTGGGTCCATATTGTCGGTGTCCGGGGACCCAGGCTGGGTCCCGCTGAGGGCTTGTGGTTCGCCGGGTTCCCCTAGGTGCGGGCCCCGTGGGGACTGTGCGCCATCTTGTCGATCGTCAGGGCGTGGCCGAGTCGAGTCACGTACAATGCCCTCCGTTAGGTTGCTGCTTGCTGTCGTCAGCAGTGAAGGCGGGGCACTGTAGCCACGCCGGCCCTGGTCAGCGGGTAGGTGAGGTGCACTGTTGCCACGTTCCTGTTAACCAGAGGCATGGGCGGGGCACTGTTGCCTCAGTCATCATTGATTGAAGTCTCGTCCCCATCATACGGCCTGGATGGGACGGGAGTTGACTTGCGGCTGGATTGCGTAGCAAGCCACGGGTGGCGCTGGCTTGTTGAGGAGGCTTTGGTCGTGCCGGGTTCGGCTGTCTTGTGCTAGTCGTTGGGGCCAAGTTGACGTGTCTTGCTCGGTCGGCTAGTCTGGCCGGCTTGCGGGGCTTGGCTAGGTCGAGCGACCCGGCCAAGCGCGTGCCGGTATTGAGGGGCGGTGCCAACCCCTCTAATTTTTGAAGAGGATCCGGGTTCTGTTGCCTGCCCGGGGTCCATCCCCCCAATAGAATGGCCACGAGAGCGGGATGGTCTGGAGGCCCTAAGCTGGCTGATGGATCTGCTTGGCGTGAAATTGGCAGGCCTCACAGGACTTCGCCAGCTCGATTGCGTCGTTGAGCGCCGTAGGCCACTAGAACCCGCTGCGGAACGCCTTGCCGACGAGGGTCCGTGATGACGAGTGGTGCCCGCAGTCTCCGCCGTGTTTGTCGGGCAGCAGCTCGTTCCCCCGTTCCCTGGAGATGCATCGTAAGGAAACATCATTTGGCCGCTTCCTGTATAACTCACCGTCCTGGATGCAGTATGCCATAGCCTGTCGGGCCACGCGCTTCGCGTCCTCCTCCTTCTCCGGCAGCGTCCCTTGCATCAGGTATTCCTTGAGCTCCTTGGTCCAGCACCCCTCCTGAGGCTCGAGCCCAGTAGTAAGCGCGCTCCCGAGGTCGGGCCGCAGGCCGGGGATCCCGAGGTAGGTGGTTGGGGGAGTTCCTCCCGAGGCGGCACCGGCCCCAGGAGCGGAGGTGCTGCCGACGGCTTGAAGAGCCACTCCTCAAAGACGCCAGGCTCTTGGGGTTGTCGCTTGGACGCCCTCTTGGCGATGTCGTCGGCCTCCTTGTTGGTGCCACGGAGTACGTGCTGCAACTCTAGACCCAGGAAATGCTTTTCCATTTTGCGTACCTCCGCGAGGTATGCCTCCATGTGCTCGTCCTTCAGCTTGTATACCTTGTTGGAGAAGTTAACGAGGAGTTGCGAGTCACCCTTGATGGTGAGGCGCTTCACCCCCAGGGCCACCGCGGCCTTGAGGCCGGCGGTGAGGCCTTCGTACTCCGCGATATTGTTGGAGACCTTCTCGCCCTGCTGGAAGCAGAGCTGCATGGCGTAGTAGAGCTTGTCCTGAGTAGGTGAGATGAGCACTGCTCCAGCCCCTGTGCCCTGGCGTGCAAACGTGCCATCGAAATACATGACCCAGCCATCTGGAGCTTCACTTACAGGTGATAGGGATCGGTCCTTGCCTTCTTCAAACCCCAGGGCGTCAGTCCATTGTGCCACGAAGTCAGCGAGCGCGGCCCCCTTGATGACCCTAGTTGTGCTGAACTCTAGCTGGAATGCTTGCAGCTTGATGTTCCATTCGGCAACTCTTCCAGCAGCATTAGGGCTCCCGAGTACCCTCTCCAGTGGGTAGGCCGAGATGACCTTGATTGTGTGACCTTGGAAGTAGTACCACAGCTTGCGCGAGGCCACCAGAAGCGCGAGCAAGAGCTTCTGAGGCATGGGGCACCATGCCCTTGCATCCCGCAGTACCGTGCTGACGAAATACACCGGGTGCTCGACGAGGGCAGGAACGTCGATGGAGCATGTGCCTGACGGCAATTGGGGCGTCTCCTGAGATGACGGGACCTCAAGAGCCTGATCATCTGCTAGGGCCTTTGCCGGACCGCGAACACCGCCCTGCTGGGCCTGGTCTCCCATTGGCATTGCTTCAGCCCTTGCGGTGCCCTCCGGGTCCTGCATCGCCTTGGCTAGTGGCACGGCATGGCATGGCAGCCCCCTGGCCTGGCGCTCCTCCTGGACTGCCACTAGAGCTGCACTGGCTGAGTAGGGAGTGGCGGCAAGGTAAAGCACCAGGGGCTTGAGAGGGCAAGGCGCCACAATCACCGGAGGGCTGGTCAGGTATCTGTTGAGGTCTTGAAACGCTTGGTCGGCTTATGGGGTCCACTCGTACGGTCCCTCCTTCTTCATCAGCTTGAAGAATGGCAGGGCGCGCTCTCCCAGCTTGGAGATGAAGCGCCCCAGCGAGGTCACGCAGCCTGCAAGCTCCTGCAGCTCCTTAAGAGTTTGCGGTGGGCTCATGCCTTCTATTGCCTTGACCTTCTCTGGGTTGGCCTCGATCCCCCTGTGGGACGCGAGGAAGCCTAGCAGCTTGCCGGAAGGGACACCAAACACGCACTTCTCCGGGTTGAGCCGCAAGTCCACCTAGCGTAGGCTTGCGAAGGTCTCCTCCAGGTCCTGAATCAAAGTTCTCGCCTCCCGAGATTCTACCACAATGTCGTCTATGTAGGCTTCAGCGTTCCTCCCGAGCTGCTAACCCAGGGTGATGTGCATCAGCCGTTGGAAGGTCGCGCCTGTGTTGCATAGCCCGAACAGCATGCAAGCGTAGTAGTACACCCCACACGGGGTTAGGAAGGCCGTCTTCTCCACATCCTCCACGGCCATCTTGATCTGGTGATAACCTGAAAACGCGTCCAGGAAGCATAGCAGGTCGCATTCGGCGGTGGAGTCGACAATCTGATCGATGCGCGGGAGTGGGAACGGGTCTTGGGAAAAAGCCTTGTTAAGGTTGGTGAAGTCAACACACATGTGCTCCTTCCCGCCTTTCTTCGATACGACGTCAGGGTTCGCCAGCCACTCAGGGTACCGAACCTCGCGAATGACACCTACCGCCTCCAGCTTCTGGGTTTCCTGGACGATGAAGGACTGCTTCTTCGTGGATTGCCGCCGCGCCTTTTGCTTCACAGGGCGTACATTGGGGCAAACCCTTACATGATGGTCGATCACCCCTCTTGGGACCCCCACTAGCTGCTTGGTTTCCCAGGCGAACACATCCTTGTACACGCGCAATAACCTCACCAGTGCCTCCTCTTGATTTGGGTCGAGGTTGGCGCCTATGGTGAAGGTGGCTCATGAGGACCCGTCTTGCTCGATCGGCACCTGCTTGGTTTCGGCCCGATCTTGATTGAACAACTGCTTCTTCTTTGCTGGTGCGGCCTCCTTAGCCCCTGGGGTGGCCTCGTTGGCCGGTCATGCCACCGCAGCGGTTTTTAGGGCGCACTTAAGCACCGCTAGAGCCTCCTTGATATCCCCAACCACGGTGAGGACGTCCTTGCTCCCGGGCATCTTCATGAGATTGTATGCTGGATGGGCGCCGCCATGAACTGAGCCACAGCCGGGTACCCGAGGATGACATTGTACGGGAGGCCAATGCGGGCGATGTCGAAGTTGACCAGCTCGGTGCGGTAGTTGTCGCGGGTGCCGAAGGTCACAAGGAGGCGGATCTGCCCCAAGGGGCTGGTGGAGCCGCCGCCGACCCCGGAGAAGGTCTTGCTGGGTCGGAGCCGTTGGAGTGGTACATGAAGAAGGCTGAAAGCCTCTACAGAGAGCACATTGAGACCGCCGCCGCCGTCGATGAGCGTCTTGGTGACAGCTACGCTGCAGATGGTGGGCGTGCACAGCATTGGGACCACGCCTGAGCCGACGGTGGTGGCGAGGTGATCCCCCACGTCGAAGGTAAGGTCGGCCTTGGGTGCCGCCCATCCCGGGGGAGCTCCTTGGCGCGCGGAGGCGGCGCCAATCTGGCGAAAGAACGGCTTGGTGTGACGGTCTGAGGGTGGTGCTTGCGAGCCACCAAGGAGGGCCGCGACGGCGAGGGGCGCCGGCGCCGCGAAGCGCGTGATGAAAAGACCACACAACTCCTCCTTGGAGGTCATTGAAGATCCTGGCAGGCTGAGCATCCAGGCACGTGGCGCGTCGGCCAGGGCCAGGGGGAACTAGTTGGCCATGACCTGGTCATCGCCTTCGGCTTCGAGGACGACCTTCTCATACGTATGCAAGAAGGCCGCCGGATCTGTCGCGCCATCGTAGCGGGGTGGCATCTATGGCTTGAACTTGCGCGGCCACCGCACCTGTCGCAAGGTGTGAGTGAAGGCCCGGACGCCCGCGGCGCATCCGCAGGCGCACGCCGGCCTAACCGAAGGGGTGGCATCCACCATGAAGCTGAACGAAGCACGCGGAGAGGCGGAGCTTCAGCGCACCCTTACCTGGCGCGCCAAATGTCAGGTTTTGGGTTTCGACAAAACCCTTGAGGTTCGAACACTGGGGTGCGCACGAAGATCTCTCCTCCCTCTAGCTCACACCCTCACCGCAATCTCAAGGCTTAGCGCATCGAACTCGCAAGACAAAGGGACACAAGATTTATTCTGGTTCAGGCCACCAATGTGGTGTAATACCCTACTCCAGTGTGGTGTGGTGGATAGCCTCTTGGGCTGAGGATGAACAGTTACAAGGGAAGAACAGCCTCCTGAGGAGAGGTGCTCTTGTGCTTGGTGAGTGGATGCGGCAGAGGATCCTCCCCCTTTCTAAGGTGGTGGCTAGTCCTATTTATAGTGGCCTGGGTCGTCTCCCCAAAAATTAGGCGGGAATGGATCCCACAGCGGCCAATTCGAAGGGGGACAACTAGTACAAGCTATCCTGACAAAAGACGGTCTTCACCTGCCAAAGGCTCTGGTGGTGATGCCGTCCTGGGCTCCACGGTGACCTCCGTCCTGCCGTCCTGCTGGTCTTGGTCTCGTTGCACCGGTATGTAAATCTTTGCTTGATTCCTTGTGACTTCGCGCCTGCGCTTGCCTCTTTAGCACCAAAGAGGAAAGCGAG